>NW_026732707.1:362500-371781 GCF_028476545.2 Physella acuta | reverse complement strand
CTTGGTGACAAATCATGCAATTAGGACGTTGACTCCTAAATCATGCAATTAGGACGTTGACTCCTAAATCATGCAATTAGGACGTTGACTCCTAAATCATGCAATTAGGACGTTGACTCCTAAATCATGCAATTAGGACGTTGACTCCTAAATCATGCAATTAGGACGTTGACTCCTAAATCATGCAATTAGGACGTTGACTCCTAAATCATGCAATTAGGACGTTGACTCCTAAATCATGCAATTATGACGTTGACTCCTAAATCATGCAATTAGGACGTTGACTCCTAAATCATGCAATTAGGACGCTGACTCCTAAATCATGCAATTAGGACGTTGACTCCTAAATCATGCAATTAGGACGTTGACTCCTAAATCATGCAGTTTGGTCGCTGACTCCTAAATCATGCAGTTATATTGCTGACTCCCATCAAGTTTTGTTCCGCATGTGAATCCTTATTGTACATATTCGTCCGACCTCTTTATCTTTTTTTGCTCTATACAGTATGACGGGATTAGTAAGTAGCAAGTCGACTACTGGATATAGAAATATGGCGGGATTAGAATGTACCATCACGTTAGTAGCAAGACTACTGGGCCACGATATAGAAATGATCGCCACTACACGTTTACACTCGACCAACGCGCGCCTGTCTAAGTGGCGTTGACACGATTGGTGTCGAGACGTCGAGGGTTCCACCATGACCCCAGTTGGCCTGTTTAAATACCACCATTTTGTTTCCCCAGTTTAAATACCACTATTTTGTTTCCCCAGTTTAAAAACTACCATTTTGTTTCCCCAGTTTAAATACCACCATTTTGTTTCCCCAGTTTAAATACCACTATTTTGTTTCCCCAGTTTAAAAACTACCATTTTGTTTCCCCAGTTTAAATACCACCATTTTGTTTCCCCAGTTTAAATACCACCATTTTGTTTCCCCAGTTTAAAAACTACCATTTTGTTTCCCCAGTTTAAATACCACCATTTTGTTTCCCCAGTTTAAATACCACCATTTTGTTTCCCCAGTTTAAAAACTACCATTTTGTTTCCCCAGTTTAAATACCACCATTTTGTTTCCCCAGTTTAAATACCACTATTTTGTTTCCCCAGTTTAAATACCACCATTTTGTTTCCCCAGTTTAAATACCACTATTTTGTTTCCCCAGTTTAAAAACTACCATTTTGTTTCCCCAGTTTAAATACCACCATTTTGTTTCCCCAGTTTAAATACCACCATTTTGTTTCCCCAGTTTAAAAACCACCATTTTGTTTCCCCTGTTTTCGCATCATTTAACTTTCCGTGCTCAGCAATCGATAGTTCACGTGGTTGCCTAGCAACATCCGGACCTAGCATGTATAAATAAGCCATCAAATTGTTGACACACTTTCTCCTCACAACACGGGCGCTGACATGTACAAGTCAAGTTTAGCACAGCAACACATTTAGCAACACATGCAGTAGAGTAGATAATTTAGCAAAATGTTTTTTTTATCTCCCTTTTTATCCACTAGGCAATCTACAAGATGGTCGGGACTGTGATGAAAATGCCTGAAGATGAATCAACACCGGAGAAGAGGACGGACAAAATATTCCGTCAAATGGACAAAAATTTGGACGGTAAACTGTCGATTGATGAGTTTATTGAGGGGGCCAAAAGTGACCCTTCAATCGTGAGACTGCTCCAGTGTGACCCCCAAGCCGCAGCACAAAGTTGAAACAAGCCTTGCCATACATGCTGGTGGGGGAGGATGTCTGGATAAATGGGTCACGTGTGTCAGACTTTTTCTTCATCTCTTTAAGATGGTTGTGTGCTCTCAGTCTTTTGCACCTTAAGCATCTTCATTCTTTTCCCAACTGACCTCACAGTCCAGACCACACCTGGACCTGCCTGTCCAGTCCACACCTGGACCTGCCTGTCCAGTCCACACCTGGACCCGCCTGTCCAGTCCACACCTGGACCTGCCTGTCCAGACCACACCTGGACCTGCCTGTCCAGTCCACACCTGGACCCGCCTGTCCAGACCACACCTGGACCCGCCTGTCCAGACCACACCTGGACCTGCCTGTCCAGACCACACCTGGACCTGCCTGTCCAGACCACACCTGGACCTGCCTGTCCAGACCACACCTGGACCCGCCTGTCCAGACCACACCTGGACCTGCCTGTCCAGACCACACCTGGACCTGCCTGTCCAGACCACACCTGGACAGGCATACCATGGTTTGTTAGGATGAGTGTAATGTCCACAGACAGACCAACCTGGTTGTCTCACCTGATACACAGCCTATCATTTGATGAAATAGGTCAAGACACATAAATATGTGTCTTGTGTGTCAAGATGCCTGTCTTGTGTCAAGAGCACCTGTCTTGGTGACCTGGAGCACCTGTCTTGTGTGACCTGGAATGATGTGACCTGGAGCACCTGTCTTGTGTGACCTGTAGCACCTGTCTTGTGTGACCTGGAGCACCTGTCTTATGTGACCTGGAGCACCTGTCTTGTGTGACCTGGAGCACCTGTCTTGTCTGACCTGGAATGATGTGACCTGGAGCACCTGTCTTGTGTGACCTGGAGCACCTGTCTTGTGTGACCTGGAGCACCTGTCTTGTGTGACCTGGAGCACCTGTCTTGTGTGACCTGGAGCACCTGTCTTGTGTGACCTGGAGCACCTGTCTTGTGTGACCTGGAGCACCTGTCTTGTGTGACCTGGAGCACCTGTCTTGTGTGACCTGGAGCACCTGTCTTGTGTGACCTGGAGCACCTGTCTTGTCTGACCTGGAGCACCTGTCTTGTCTGACCTGGAGCACCTGTCTTGTCTGACCTGGAATGATGTGACCTGGAGCACCTGTCTTGTGTGACCTGGAGCACCTATCTTGTGTGACCTGGAGCACCTGTCTTGTGAGACCTGGAGCACCTGTCTTGTGTGACCTGGAGCACCTGTCTTGTGTGACCTGGAGCACCTGTCTTGTGTGACCTGGAGCACCTGTCTTGTGTGACCTGGAGCACCTGTCTTGTGTGACCTGGAGCACCTGTCTTGTCTGACCTGGAGCACCTGTCTTGTCTGACCTGGAATGATGTGACCTGGAGCACCTGTCTTGTGTGACCTGGAGCACCTGTCTTGTGTGACCTGGAGCACCTGTCTTGTCTGACCTGGAATGATGTGACCTGGAGCACCTGTCTTGTGTGACCTGGAGCACCTGTCTTGGTGACCTGGAATGATGTGACCTGGAGCACCTGTCTTGTGTGACCTGGAGCACCTGTCTTGTGTGACCTGGAGCACCTGTCTTGTGTGACCTGGAGCACCTGTCTTGTCTGACCTGGAGCACCTGTCTTGTGTGACCTGGAGCACCTGTCTTGTGTGACCTGGAGCACCTGTCTTGTGTGACCTGGAGCACATGTTTTGTGTGACCCTGGAGCACCTGTCTTGTGTGACCTGGAGCACCTGTCTTGTGTGACCTGGAGCACCTGTCTTGTGTGACCTGGAGCACCTGTCTTGTGTGACCTGGAGCACCTGTCTTGTGTGACCTGGAGCACCTGTCTTGTGTGACCTGGAGCACCTGTCTTGTGTGACCTGGAGCACATGTCTTGTGTGACCTGGAGCACATGTTTTGTGTGACCCTGGAGCACCTGTCTTGTGTGACCTGGAGCACCTGTCTTGTGTGACCTGGAGCACATGTTTTGTGTGACCTGGAGCACATGTTTTGTGTGACCCTGGAGCACCTGTCTTGTGTGACCTGGAGCACCTGTCTTGTGTGACCTGGAATGATGTGACCTGGAGCACCTGTCTTGTGTGACCTGGAGCACCTGTCTTGTGTGACCTGGAATGATGTGACCCTGGAGCACCTGTCTTGTGTGACCTGGAGCACCTGTCTTGTGTGACCTGGAGCACCTGTCTTGTGTGACCTGGAGCACCTATCTTGTGTGACCTGGAGCACCTGTCTTGTGTGACCTGGAATGATGTGACCTGGAGCACCTGTCTTGTATGACCTGGAGCACCTGTCTTGGTGACCTGGAATGATGTGACCTGGAGCACCTGTCTTGGTGACCTGGAATGATGTGACCTGGAGCACCTGTCTTGTGTGACCTGGAGCACCTGTCTTGTGTTACCTGGAGCACATGTTTTATGTGACACCAAATTTGGTGAATATCTTTATGAAGTGTTGATTAAAACATTGAAATATTTTTAGCACTAAAATGTTTGTCCCTTCGTGTCCTGTATTCTCTCAGTATTTGTTGCAACATATTCCTATAGATTCTATATTTGAGTGCTGACCACTTATTTAAAGACCCAGCATGGTACACTGACGTCTTCACAGAGCTGTACAATATTTGTATGAGTGATGGTTTAATCTTGGTGTCTGTATGAGTGATGGTTTAATGGTGGTGTCTGTATGAGTGATGGTTTAATGGTGGTGTCTGTATGAGTGATGGTTTAATCTTGGTGTCTGTATGAGTGATGGTTTAATGGTGGTGTCTGTATGAGTGATGGTTTAATGGTGGTGTCTGTATGAGTGATGGTTTAATGGTGGTGTCTGTATGAGTGATGGTTTAATGGTGGTGTCTGTATGAGTGATGGTTTAATGGTGGTGTCTGTATGAGTGATGGTGGTGTCTGTATGAGTGATGGTTTAATGGTGGTGTCTGTATGAGTGATGGTTTAATGGTGGTGTCTGTATGAGTGATGGTTTAATGGTGGTGTCTGTATGAGTGATGGTGGTGTCTGTATGAGTGATGGTTTAATGGTGGTGTCTGTATGAGTGATGGTGGTGTCTGTATGAGTGATGGTTTAATGTTGGTGTCTGTATGAGTGATGGTGGCAAAATGTGTTTTAATTACTGCATCACTTGAATTTTTATGACCTGCAGCAGTTGGGTGGAGGGGGGGGGGAGAGCTTTGTGTTTGTTGTTGGGGGGTGGGGGCTTAGGTTGATATTTTTTTTACCATCAAATGTATGAACACCAGTTTAAATTAATTTGAATTCTGTCAAAGAGAAATAAATGTATTAAATGGTTTGTTTGATTGTTGTAAACATATTTGATACTTTAATGATTTGAGTCAATCATTACATTTGATACTTGAATGATTTGAGCCAATCATTACATTTGATACTTAAATGATTTGAGCCAATCATTACATTTGATACTTGAATGATTTGAGCCAATCATTACATTTGATACTTGAATGATTTGAGCCAATCATTACATTGCCATTTTTTGATCAGTCAGCAGAATGGTTTTTATTAGCAAGAAGAAAGGTCAAGGTGATGTTAACTTGTGTAAAAACAAGGGCGGCTGCCTGATGTGTTGATGTTTTTTCTGCGTTTCTTATCCCTAACCCTGACATAGTATATTTTACAAGTTATTAAAACTTTGAATGATTTCTGTTGATCAGATGTCTAGTGGCTAGTACAGATGGGCAGACAGGCAATAGTTTTGTTGAGAGAGAACCCATCCACATGACTGTCTGGCCCACTTAGAGTCAGACGAAAATATTTTCTTTAGCCTGCACAAGTTGTAGCTGTCATTTGACACACCCTCCTTCACCCCACACATGTCCACCCCACACGTGTCCACCCCACACTTGTCCTCTCTACCAATTTATTCAGCCTCACAATCACATTTCATTTCATGAGTATGTTCATTCAAGGTAGCAAGAATTGAAATGGTAGTGGCCAACACT
Source organism: Physella acuta (assembly GCF_028476545.2). NCBI lineage: Eukaryota > Metazoa > Mollusca > Gastropoda > Physidae > Physella > Physella acuta. Next base: position 366,102 of record NW_026732707.1, on the reverse strand, counting down.
ACACCACCAAGATGGTAGTGGGCCAACACTACACCATCAAGATGGTAGTGGCCAACACTACACCATCAAAATGGTAGTGGCCAACACTACACCATCAAGATGGTAGTGGGCCAACACTACACCATCAAGATGGTAGTGGGCCAACACTACACCATCAAGATGGTAGTGGGCCAACACTACACCATCAAGATGGTAGTGGCCAACACTACACCACCAAGATGGTAGTGGGCCAACACTACACCAAGATGGTAGTGGGCCAACACTACACCATCAAGATGGTAGTGGCCAACATTACACCATCAAGATGGTAGTGGCCAACACTACACCATCAAGATGGTAGTGGCCAACACTACACCATCAAGATGGTAGTGGCCAACATTACACCATCAAGATGGTAGTGGCCAACACTACACCATCAAGATGGTATCTAATCTGCTTGTCATAGTATAACACCCATCATTTATGACCAATTATGTTTTTTCTCACCTCAAATAGTTAGTTTTTTTGTGTTCATTTATAGCTTATTATTTTAAAACTACATTTTTCATCTTATAGAAACTATTTGATTCAATGTCTATAGGTATTGTACCATTATGACAATAATTGTTTCGTAAATTTTGTTTTGTTAGCTCCGGTAAATTTTCCAATCTAAATTTAAAAAACTCATCTTAAATGTTTGATTTTGCTGTAGGCAGACCAAGTTTGTCAGAGGGATATTGAATTCCTCAGTTGGGTTACCTCTGATGAAACCTTAGAAAATAAAATGAAGCTATGTACAAAGATGTGTGGCAAATTTTTCTCTCTTGTGAAATTTAAAGAGATCAAATTCAAACATGTGCACACACAGGGCAGATGAGTGTAGTCAAACATGTGCACACACAGGGCATATGAGTGTAGTCAAACATGTGCACACACAGGGCAGATGAGTGTAGTTAAACATGTGCACACACAGGGCAGATGAGTGTAGTCAAACATGTGCACACACAGGGCAGATGAGTGTAGTCAAACATGTGCACACACAGGGCAGATGAGTGTAGTCAAACATGTGCACACACAGGGCAGATGAGTGTAGTCAAACATGTGCACACACAGGGCAGATGAGTGTAGTCAAACATGTGCACACACAGGGCATATGTAGTGTGCTGCATACAGTGAAAGCTAAGGTTGTGTATATAAAAGGTTGAAATAACTGATAGACTTATTTTATTTTTAGACCTGCAGTATGTTTTTTGTTGTTATTATAAATGTATCTTTCACTTAGCTAGTCAATGAATGAATGAAACTTGACGTACTCAAAAGTTGAATGAAATTTTTTTTGATGCACTCAAAAGTTGAAAAAAACTTGATTTGATGTACTCAAAAGTTATAGGAAACTTGATTAGACGGTTTCAAAAGTTGGTTGAATCTTGACGTACTCAAAAGTTGAATGAAACTTGACGTACTCAAAAGTTGAATGAAACTTGAAGTACTCAAAAGTTGAATGAAACTTGACGTACTCAAAAGTTGAATGAAACTGGACGTACTCAAAAGTTGAATGAAACTTGACGTACTCAAAAGTTGAATAAAACTTGACGTACTCAAAAGTTGAATGAAACTTGACGTACTCAAAAGTTGAATGAAACTTAACGTACACAAAAGTTGAATGAAACTTGACGTACTCAAAAGTTGAATGAAACTTGACCTACACAAAAGTTGAATAAAACTTGACGTACACAAAAGTTGAATAAAACTTGATTTGACGTTCTCAATGGTTTGCCTTTATGAGGTCTGGATGGTAGTTCTGTTGCTTACACATTTGTGGCATTTTTTTAAATAAATTTTGAACACAAACTTCCCAATGACAAACATAGATGTTCATTTTATTAAAGACCAATGAATAACGAGCAGTGGATTCCCAGTTTTTTCTTTGTGTGTTGCTTGTGTACTTTAAATTGGGCAAGTCAAGTCCTTATTCTCTATTGATTGTAATAAGGGACCAGACCACCTGTTTCAATGAGCTTGACATAGAGGGGATAGTTAAGTCAGCACTATGCCCAGCCGCTTCTTTTTCTCCAACGTGAGTCAGGTACCCATCACAGCTGGGTGGACTCAGGGATGTCGCGCTGATTTGATCCTAGGATCTAAACTTGAAACTATGTGCTGAGTTCTACCAATCCTGAAACTGTGTGCTGAGTTCTACCAATCCTGAAACTTTGTGCTGAGTTCTACCAATCCTGAAACTTTGTGCTGAGTTCTACCAATCCTGAAACTATGTGCTGAGTTCTACCAATCCTGAAACTGTGTGCTGAGTTCTACCAATCCTGAAACTGTGCTGAGTTCTACCAATCCTGAAACTGTGCTGAGTTCTACCAATCCATAATAACTTAGTCTGGCTATTTGAAATTTAAAAAAACTCACATTTATATATAAATGAGGGTCTGCCACTATTACCCAACATTCGTCGAATTGCTATGAATCTTTGGGAGGTTTTTTAAAGTATTCTCTGGGAGAGTTTCTGACAAAGACTTCAAGGCCGGGGTTAACATGGACACACAAGTTCCCTAGCGGGAATTTTAGCACCAGTTTTTTTTGTTTTGTTTCAACTTGAAGTGTCCAGTTTTTTACCAAGTCAAATCAAATGTAATTTTAATGGTCAAGTGAAAAACTGTCAACTCCGAAATGACAGGAGATTGGTTCAAGTTTTTCTTGAGTTGAACAAACCTGCCCCATCCTGCTATGGTGTGTGCCACCAGTCTCTAGATGAAAAATTTGGAATTAATTTTTAATTTCTTTGGTTTGGTTTATTTAATTACTTCTTTACTTTTGAATAGGTAGTCCAAATTGGCGAAAAAGTGCGTTTTAGGGTCAGTTTTTGCGGTTTTCAAAAAAAAATATTCACTACTTCTAGTTGTCCTATACGAATAAAAATTATATGTCAATAAAGTTTAAGTCTTTATCGGTCGTAATCTGGTATTTTTATATCTGTAACACATGTTTGAATGTGTTTTATATTTGTTTGAAAAGTATCAGTTACGTCAACAAATTTCACCGTTTTGCGTGTACCGATCGACCCCACACTGTTTCATTTGGTTGCGGAAGCATCGTAGAAGCATAATATTAATGTCATTTTAAAGAGCGAATTCTAGTCTATCGTTTGATATATAAATTAAAAAAATAACTTGCTTATTTCATTTTTAAAAAATCAGTTTTTAAACTTTAAATGACAATATATACAGGAAAACAAACTAATTCTGTTTCAATTTTTACACCTATGTAAAGTTCACTTTTTTTTAACTACTTTGTGTCGTAAATTCAAGTATATCTGATTTACAGTTGCGAAGCCGTGCCCTCAATAAATATACAACCCTCGAATCAATTTTCAGCCCCGAGTGAGTAGCTCCCCGAACGGTTTTAAAGTTTGACGACCGATGATGCTAAACGGATTTTACCCTTGCTAGAGCCTTCAAACAAGTTGTAAGTATCATTTTTACTTTCTCGTATATACGAAGTATAGAGAAAGTCTTGTAAGCGTGCAAAAAAAAAATCGAGATTTTTACAAATCTCGATGTTTTACACCTCACTGATACGGAGAAACATAATTTTGCAATCTTGTCTGTGTGTCT
>NW_026732707.1:212500-352500 GCF_028476545.2 Physella acuta | reverse complement strand
CCAAATAAAAAAGTGCATAATAGTGCGCAATATTATTAGTACTTTAAAAATGTACATTAGTTTTTTGAGAAATCGGAAGTAGCGTAAATTACTACTTCCGGTCAACGGAAATTACTCAAAATTTAACAGAAGGTAGACAATTAGATCTTTTACTCACATGTGAAATTTCATTTATCTATCTGAAATAGTACTCAAGTTATAGGCTTTTGAAAAATTCAAAGTAGAAAAAGCACCACTTCCGGTAATCGGAAATCTCTCAAAAGTTGATACGGATCTACGATTTTGGTAAAATACTTTTATATGAAATTTCATCAACCTAGCTGTAACGGTACTCAAGTAATCGTGTTTACACACACACACACAGACACACAGACATACGGACAGAATTGCAAAGCCCAGTTTTTCAGAATGGATTACGCATAAAACCTCTTAATTTTGGTAAATCTGGATTGATAATTTTTGCCCGATTAAAATAAGTCCACTATACTTCGGATGTGATGAAGGACTGGGGTGTAATACGGTGAAAATGGTTAAAATTTCAAGAGATTTTTTTGCACGATTACAATACTTTCTCTATACTTCGTATATACGAGAAAGTAAAAACACAAACGTTTTGTACATTTAATGACAAAAAAAAATGACCAAAAAATATCTGATGAAAAAACATACTTGATAAGTAGGATATCAAAATGTAGGGGAACAACACTTCTTTGAATTTAAGTTACATGTATGCCTATAACAAGTACGTTTAAAACATACGTTTGATCAGAAGAGTGCAGGGGTTCACAATCGGTCAAAAATGCGTCTTTAAAAAAATAATAATTATGACACCTACAGACGATCTGAGTATATAGAAATAAAGAATAACCATAGCTCGTAACAGGTAAACATTCTTTGTGTCTGTGATTAATTAATATGCGATCCAATGGTGGCTGGAACAGTGTTAGGGTCACATTAAGGAATTTTTGTTGAAATAATTATTAGTCTCTAGAACCAGTAGTACATTTAAAAGAAAGAACATTTATTTAGGATGCTTCAGTCGATGCGTCTTTTTTACTTTCTCATATATACGGAGTATAGAGAAAGTCTTGTAATCGCGAAAAAAAAATCGAGATTTTTACAAATCTCGACGTTTTACACCTCACTGATACGGAAAAACATAATTTTGCAATCTTGTCCGTATGTCTGTGTGTGTGTGTGTGTCTGTCTGTCTGTCTGTGTAAACACGATTACTTGAGTACCGTTACAGCTAGGTTGATGAAATTTCATATATAAGTATTTTACTAAAATCGTAGATCCGTATCAACTTTTGAGAGATTTCCGATAACCGGAAGTGGTGCTTTTTCTACTTTGAATTTTTCAAAAGCCTATAACTTGAGTACTATTTCAGATAGATAAATGAAATTTCACATGTAAGTAAAAGATCTAATTCTCTGCCTTCTGTCAAATTTGGAGTAATTACCGTTGACCGGAAGTACTAATTTACGCTAAGTTTAAGTAATTAAAAATCATGTCTATATTTCAAGTTATATTAGAATATTCGAGAAAGCTTAGGGGAGATCACTCCCGGTTTAATTTAATTATAATATTTTTATGAGTTATGAAAAGAAAACGCTATGATTATTATGGAACTGGCGAGCCGCATCCTGACATCAAAAGAGCCGCAGGTTCTGCGACAGGATTTTGAGCGACTTTATTGATTGCTCTAGTGTGTTTTGTCGAGCTCGGCCGGTTTTGACCATGCTCAGAAATGAAACAATTTTAGTGTTTTAACAGAAAAAAGGACCACCTTATTGAAAATACTAATAAAAGATTTATACGATGTCAGAATCACATACTAATTTTCGAATTACTTAGTTTTTTTAACATTTAAAATATTTAATTATTATGCATTTTTGTTTAGCATCCCACTAAAGGCTATTCAATTCTGCACATTTTGCAGTTATTTGTAAAGAAATAAGTTCAACGGTCAAATAAAATAAAATAAAAAAACTTTAAAAAACCACGTTTTTCTGGTGGACTAAAAAGTAGAAAATAAATTTTTCTTCCGACCCTAGGGGATCTACCAATGAAAAAAAAACGTGGGTACGTTCACCATCAAATTTCCCGACCCATCTGCCCGACCCACGTTTTTGTCATCAAATGTATGAACAAAATCTACGAGCAGTCATTGGTAGATCCCCTAGGGTCGGAAGAAAAAATTATTTTCTACTTTTTAGTCCACCAGAAAAACGTGGTTTTTTAAAGTTTTTTTAAAGTATTTTATTTTCTCCTTTTTAGTCCGTTGCTACACATGAAAAACGTGGTTTTTAAAACGTTTTTTATATAGTTTATTTTCTACTTTATCTAATGACTTGATTAAGTATGACTTGACTAAGTGTTTTTAAATAAACGGACTAAAAATCTTGAGCGACCGATACGCTTTAAACAGAGAAGGGGCGTAATTTAATTAAGCCTACATGCCGTGACCAGGATTCGAACCTGGGTTGTCGCGGCCACAACGCGAAGTACTAACCACTATACGATCACGGCCAGCGCGCTCACATCAATTGGGGCCGAAGTAACTGTGTCAATAGGCCTCCAGTCTTGTCGGTATCTTTAGAAATCATGTCCTCAATTTTATGGTCCTTGGGGCGTAATTTAATTAAGCTAATTTAGGTCTCTAATTGTTAGTTTTTATGATTGCATCTGAAATTGTTAGGCGAAAATAGCCTGCATGCCAAATTTCAGATCTCTAGAGCAATCAGAAGTGGGCTAATTTTCGATGTCAATTTTAACAACAAACATCCAAACAAACAAATAAACACGAAGCTGAGTTAAGAAAAACGTGTTAAAATAAAAAAAGGCCCGCGAGTTGAATGAGAGAGGGGTCAAAATCCGTTACTCGACTGCCGTTGAAAAATCATCTCGGTGATAGTTTTCAATTGGCAAATGAGATATATTGTTCAACAACTACAAACATTACGCAGAAATAGAGGGCTTTAAATTTACTTTTTAATGGTACCAAGATAATTACTATACGAGCCCTTTTCATTCTAGAAACTATGAAGTGAAAAAGCTACTACATTTGGGCGACGCGGGCGAAATCGACCTTTTTAACGTCCGTTTGACATACCTAGTATCAGGACTTAGTCGCTAATTGATTACACCAATAATTTATCCCTAGCAGGACGCTACTGAAAGAGAAAACTTACCATCTGACATGTTTGAGACACAAGTCGACATCGAGATGAAAACTTTCCGGCTGCTCAACTACACACTTAACTGGGTCAAAGGCCAGCGGAGAGAGCCGTCATGCTTGGATGTGCATGACTGGTTGGATACACACTTGATCGCCTACACACCCCAACGAAAACTCTAGCAGACGTCTGCTGCGATGACTTGAGAGACCGCTTGTGTAGCCAAATGAGAGGTGTTGGACTCAGTGTATGCTCGATTAGTGGCCATAATATACATACATAAGACATACATGTAATGTTTATAAAGGAAAGTAATTATATATATATATATATATATATATATATATAATATATATATATATATATATATATATATATATATATATATATATATAATATATATATATATATATATATATATATATATATATATATATATATATATATATATATATATATATATATATATATATATATATTACATTATTAATGCTATACCCCGTACTTATGTAAAAATGTTACAGACTTACAGATATTTTTTGATGTAACCAAACTCAGTGGCATCACAAGGCGGGAGCTGCTGTCCGCAACTGATGCTAACTCGTGACACCTTGACAAAACCTTGCTAAACTTACTGTCATAACTCTTTTGTATCCAGCTAAAATAATACAAGATTAGTGAGAGAGGGATAACACCCCGGTAAACGGAAAAAAAGTCACAGGAAAAAAAAACACAGAAAAAAGTCACAGTTTTTGCTAGGAAAAAAAAGTCACAGAAAAAAAGTCACAATGGAAAAAATTTTGTCGGAAAAAAAGTCACAGAAATAAAGTCACAGAAAAAAAGTCACAAAAATCTTTTCAGAAATATTTTGATTTATTTTTTGAAAATTGTAAAATTGTGTATGTTTATTTTTCTGGTTTGTATTTTTGTAGCATATATTATAATTATAGACGTTAAAATCATTATGGTTTATAACAATTGTAAGTAAAAAGCACAGTAAGATCATTTACACAACAATCTCAACTTTTGTTACGTATTTTGTTAAATTCGCGGTAGAAAAGTTAATTATAAAAGAAATTTTGGCACATCATTGTGTTTTGCATATGTTTTGCCATAGGCTATTCTCTGGTCGGCCTCTCCTCAGTCGGCCTTGTCCGAACATATTGTGTGTTGTTGAAGTTTCGTGTCAATGACAGCCTTTGAAACTTGTCGGCTTTCTGTTTTGATCCTACGCTTTGTTATGTAATGAGCGTGATAAATGTGGGCAGTAAAGGTGGTCGATCTATTGTTGCGATGAGTGGAGGGCAGCAAGTCAGATGAACTTACAATTCCACGGCAATTTAATGTTAGTATTTAAAAAAACACGATGAAAACGGAGGACGTTGGAACATTCTATTAAATGCTATTAATATTATGTTTAACATAATTACAATCTACATACTTCATACTAAATATGTTTAGATGAATTATAAAAATTAACATGCGTATACAACCTACACACATTACATTACATTTAATTAATCCATAGCTAATTTGCAATCTCTGAATATATAATTCATAAAAGTACTTTAAAAGTATTAACAAATTCCATGCAAATATATATTTGTGACTTTTTTCCTGTGACTTTTTTCCTGTGACTTTTTTCCTGTAACTTTTTTTCTGTGGTTTTTTTTTTCCTGTGTTTTTTTTTTTCCTGTGACTTTTTTTTTCCTACAATCAACACCCCACCGACAATGTAAAATAGTTGGGGACGATGAGGATGACACCTTAGGAAACGCGTAGGGTAACACTCGTCCTTGTGACGCCACCAACCAAACACAATTTTTAAAAAAATGCCCAAGATTTTTTTAGATCTGGGTTTTTTCATGCTTTTAAATTTGAAAAATGAATAATAAGTTCATTGAGATATATTTTAGCTGCTTCAGTATGTTCGATACTTAGGATGGCCAAGTTACTGACACAATTTTCATATCTTCAACTTGTTTATATGCTAGTACGAGCCCTTTTCATTATAGAAACTATGAAGTGAAAAAGCTACTACATTTTTTTACTACATATTATTCATATGCTAGTTTATATCTGTTTGTATCTGTGCTAGTTTATATCTGTGCTAGTTTATATCTGTGCTAGTTTGTATCTGTGCTAGTTTATATCTTTTTGTATGTGTGCTAGTTTGTATCTGTTTGTATCTGTGCTAGTTTATATCTGTGCTAGTTTATATATGTTTATATCTGTGCTAGTTTATATTTGTGCTAGTTTATATCTGTGCTAGTTTATATCTGTGCTAGTTTATATCTGTTTGTATCTGTGCTAGTTTATATCTGTTTGTATCTGTGCTAGTTTATATCTGTGCTAGTTTATATCTGTTTGTATCTGTGCTAGTTTATATCCGTGCTAGTTTATATCTGTTTGTATCTGTGCTAGTTTATATCTGTGCTAGTTTATATCTGTTTATATCTGTGCTAGTTTATATCTGTGCTAGTTTATATCTGTGCTAGTTTGTATCTGTTTGAATCTGTGCTAGTTTATATCTGTTTGTATCTGTGCTAGTTTATATCTGTACTAGTTTATATCTGTTTGTATCTGTGCTAGTTTATATCTGTGCTAGTTTATATCTGTTTGTATCTGTGCTAGTTTATATCTGTGCTAGTTTATATCTGTTTATATCTGTGCTAGTTTATATGTGCTAGTTTATATCTGTGCTAGTTTATATCTGTGCTAGTTATTATCTGTGCTAGTTTATATCTGTTTATATCTGTGCTAGTTTATATCTGTGCTAGTTTATATCTGTGCTAGTTTATATCTGTGCTAGTTTATATCTGTGCTAGTTTATATCTGTGCTAGTTTATATCTGTATCTGTGCTAGTTTATATCTGTTTGTATCTGTGCTAGTTTATATCTGTGCTAGTTTATATCTGTTTATATGTGTGCTAGTTTATATATGTTTATATCTGTGCTAGTTTATATCTGTTTGTATCTGTGCTAGTTTATATCTGTATCTGTGCTAGTTTATATCTGTTTGTATCTGTGCTAGTTTATATCTGTGCTAGTTTATATCTGTGCTAGTTTATATCTGTGCTAGTTTATATCTGTGCTAGTTTATATCTGTGCTATTTTATATCTGTGCTAGTTTATATCTGTGCTAGTTTATATCTGTGCTAGTTTATATCTGTTTGTATCTGTGCTAGTTTATATCTGTGCTAGTTTATATCTGTTTATATCTGTGCTAGTTTATATCTGTTTGTATCTGTGCTAGTTTATATCTGTGCTAGTTTATATCTGTTTATATCTGTGCTAGTTTATATCTGTGCTAGTTTATATCTGTGCTAGTTTATATCTGTGCTAGTTTATATCTGTGCTAGTTTATATCTGTGCTAGTTTATATCTGTGCTAGTTTATATCTGTTTGTATCTGTTCTAATTTATATCTGTTTATATCTGTGCTAGTTTATATCTGTGCTAGTTTGTATCTGTTTGAATCTGTGCTAGTTTATATCTGTTTATATCTGTGCTAGTTTATATCTGTGCTAGTTTATATCTGTTTTTATCTGTGCTAGTTTATATCTGTTTGTATCTGGGCTAGTTTATATCTGTGCTAGTTTATATCTTTGCTAGTTTATATCTGTTTGTATCTGTGCTAGTTTATATCTGTGCTAGTTTATATCTGTGCTAGTTTGTATCTGTGCTAGTTTATATCTTTTTGTATGTGTGCTAGTTTATATCTGTGCTAGTTTATATCTGTGCTAGTTTATATCTATGCTAGTTTGTATCTGTGCTAGTTTATATCTTTTTGTATGTGTGCTAGTTTATATCTGTGCTAGTTTATATCTGTGCTAGTTTATATCTGTGCTAGTTTGTATCTGTGCTAGTTTATATCTTTTTGTATGTGTGCTAGTTTATATCTGTTTGTATCTGTGCTAGTTTATATCTGTGCTAGTTTATATATGTTTATATCTGTGCTAGTTTATATTTGTGCTAGTTTATATCTGTGCTAGTTTATATCTGTTTGTATCTGTGCTAGGTTATATCTGTTTGTATCTGTGCTAGTTTATATCTGTGCTAGTTTATATCTGTGCTAGTTTATATCCGTGCTAGTTTATATCTGTTTGTATCTGTGCTAGTTTATATCTGTGCTAGTTTATATCTGTTTGTATCTGTGCTAGTTTATATCTGTGCTAGTTTATATCTGTTTATATCTGTGCTAGTTTATATCTGTGCTAGTTTATATCTGTGCTAGTTTGTATCTGTTTGAATCTGTGCTAGTTTATGTCTGTTTGTATCTGTGCTAGTTTATATCTGTGCTAGTTTTTATCTGTTTGTATCTGTGCTAGTTTATATCTGTGCTAGTTTGTATCTGTTTGTATCTGTGCTAGTTTATATCTGTGCTCGTTTATATCTGTGCTAGTTTATATGTGCTAGTTTATATCTGTGCTAGTTTATATCTGTGCTAGTTTATATCTGTTTATATCTGTGCTGGTTTATATCTGTGCTAGTTTATATCTGTGCTAGTTTATATCTGTTTATATCTGTGCTAGTTGATATCTGTTTATATCTGTGCTAGTTTATATCTGTGCTAGTTTATATTTGTGCTAGTTTATATCTGTGCTAGTTTATATCTGTGCTAGTTTATATCTGTGCTAGTTTATATCTGTGCTAGTTTATATGTGTATCTGTGCTAGTTTATATCTGTGCTAGTTTATATCTGTTTGTATCTGTGCTAGTTTATATCTGTGCTATATCTGTGCTAGTTTATATTTTTTTTATATCTGTTTGAATCATATAGTCACGCTGATCGCTGTGTACAACACCCAATCACGGACTCAAGGTAGCAAGATGGCCACTGGGAAACTCTGGGTGGCAAACCGCACCGCCTTATTGCCGGGGTGCCGCCCTCCGAAATAAAATAATAATTTAATGTCAGAAAACTTCCCAAAAGTTTCTACCAGGTACCTTTACAGAACAATATTTTCATAAAATATCTTGGCGATTGGGCGGGGGGCACTGAATCCCACTATCTGTACAGTGAGAAAGGAATACAGGGCCTATTGGAACTTTTTATTTATTTCTAGAGTAGAAAAGAAACTGGATATATATATATATATATATATATATATATATATATATATATATATATATATATATATATATATATATATATAAGGCCCTATATATATATATATATATATATATATATATATATATATATAAATCCAGTTTCTTTTCTACTCTAGAAAAAAACTATTACATTGGAGTTTTAATATTTGCTTTATATAAATAATTGTAAAAGTAAAATAAAAGTCATTATATATATATATATATATATATATATATATATATATATATATATATATATATATATATATATATATATATATATATATATATATATATATATATTTATATTTATATTTATATATATGGACTTAAGAAAAAGCTTTTGAAATAAAAACAAAAGGATTTGAACTCTTTATTTCCTGGACATTAAAAAAAACTTTAATCAACCAAACTAAAATTCAAAACATCATTAAAGCAAATAGAAATATATAAGATAAGAAGGGCACTGTTAGTAGCCAACAAAACGTCATTTGAGTAGATGTTCTGTGAAATTTGATTGAGTAGATGTTCTGTGAAATTTGATTGAGTAGATGTTCTGTGAAATTTGATTGAGTAGATGTTCTGTGAAATTTGATTGAGATTGAGCACTATGATTCTTAAAGATTAAAATAAATGGTCCATGAAATAAATGGTCCATGAAATAAATGGTCCATGAAATAAATGGTCCATGAAATAAATGGTCCATGAAATAAATGGTCCATGAAATAAATGGTCCATGAAATAAATGGTCCATGAAATAAATAATGCATTGAAAGGCAACCATGAAAAAAAAAAGAAAACATTCAAACCAATATTTTAGCACCATAGAATACAAGACATTATAGTAATACTGTCTAGACCAAATACAGATGGAAAAAATGCAAAAACATTTGAAATAGGCTTGAAAAATACATTATACAAAATTAAGAAGTTCAAGTAATTATAATTTCTTTTATATTACATACATGATATATGCATATTCATCTGATATCTACATACGTTTGAATTAATGAACTACGTAAAATCTTCTTTTCAAGCATATTGAAAACCAAACAGAATCCACATAGTGAATCACACCAGACTCAAAGTGACCTCATTAAAACATAAGACTAAACAGGGGCTCTAACTCCACATGACCAAACAGGGGCTCTAACTCCACATGACCAGACAGGGGCTCTAACTCCACATGACCAGACAGGGGCTCTAACTCCACACGACCAGACAGGGGCTCTAACTCCACACAACACCAGTTGGTGATATGGTCTGAGATGGGGTCACCATTTGTCTGAGATGTGGTCACCATTTGTCTGAGGTGTGGTCACCATTTGTCTTATGATATGCTGAAGTATTTAGAAAAAAATTGTTGATAATCAAGAAAAATGCAGTAAAACAATCTAATCCTGGAGAAGCAATATATCTATAAATCCATTTCTTTATTTGTATATAAAATCAGACAAATCATAAAGTTAACAAAATATAGCACTGCATGATTGAAACAACGTTTTTTTAAAATAGACAACAAACTCTTCATTTTGCAACTTTGTTACACAGAAACGTATAGAAAGATTTAATACAAATTGTGAAGTTTTATTGCAGTCTAATGCTATGTACAAGATTCTAAGTAGAAAACACAATACTATATATCCAGTTTTTTATATAAACTAATGTAGATGAAAATAGCTGTTGGTCAGCAAAATGTTTTTCTTTCACAGAAGAAAACAAACTTAATGAAACAGTTGGTAATGAAGATGTGATCTTTTCAGCAGAACTCAAACTCATTTACATAATTAATGAGTAAAAAATGTTTTACATAAATTTTCTTTCCAAAGTCCCTAATGTACACAGGGCAATGACTAGGATTTTATGTTTGAGCAATCCAGATATTAAAAATATATACATACACACACAGACACACACATACATATAAAAAATACATAAATAAATAAATAAATATATATGAGAGCTTTTTTTATTTTTAAATATGAGAAACTAGATATTGTAGAGAAAAAAATGCCATGTAGGTTTGTTGGTTTCAAGAGATGAGATCTACTAGATCTCAACTGGTTTCAAGTGGGTTTAGCTATAGTAGGGGGGGGGGTAGCTATAGTAGGGGGGGTAGCTATAGTAGGGGGGGGTAGCTATAGTAGGGGGGGGGTTAGCTATAGTAGGGGGGGGTAGCTATAGTAGGGGGGGTAGCTATAGTAGCGGGGGGGGGGGGGGTAGCTATAGTAGGGGGGGGTAGCTATAGTAGGGGGGGTTAAATATAGTAGGGGGGGTAGCTATAGTAGGGGGGGGTTAGCTATAGTAGCGGGGGGGGTAGCTATAGTAGGGGGGGGGGGTAGCTATAGTAGGGGGGGTTAGCTATAGTAGGGGGGGTTAGCTATAGTAGGGGGGGTTAGCTATAGTAGGGGGGGTTAGCTATAGTAGGGGGGGGTAGCTATAGTAGGGGGGGGTTAGCTAGAATAGGGGGGGTTAGCTATAGTAGGGGGGGGGGTTAGCTATAGTAGGGGGGGTTAGCTATAGTAGGGGGGGGTTAGCTATAGTAGGGGGGGTTAGCTATAGTAGGGGGGTTAGCTATAGTAGGGGGGGGTAGCTATAGTAGGGGGGGTTAGCTATAGTAGGGGGGGTTAGCTATAGTAGGGGGGGTTAGCTATAGTAGGTATAATCCTGGCTACAGCTATAGTGGGGGGGGTTAGCTATAGTAGGGGGGGGTAGCTATAGTAGGGGGGGTTAGCTATAGTAGGGGGGGTTAGCTATAGTAGGGGGGTTAGCTATAGTAGGGGGGGTTAGCTAGAATAGGGGGGGTTAGCTATAGTAGGGGGGGGTAGCTATAGTAGGGGGGGTTAGCTATAGTAGGTATAGTCCTGGCTACAGCTATAGTGGGGGGTGGGGGTGAGCTATACTAGGTATAGTCCTGGCTACAGCTATAGTAGGGGGGGGGGTTAGCTATAGTAGGGGGGGTTAGCTATAGTAGGGGGGTTAGCTATAGTAGGGGGGGTAGCTATAGTAGGGGGGGTTAGCTATAGTAGGGGGGGTTAGCTATAGTAGGGGGGGTTAGCTATAGTAGGTATAATCCTGGCTACAGCTATAGTGGGGGGTTAGCTATAGTAGGGGGGGGGGGTAGCTATAGTAGGGGGGGGTTAGCTATAGTAGGGGGGGTTAGCTATAGTAGGGGGGGGTAGCTATAGTAGGGGGGGTTAGCTAGAATAGGGGGGGTTAGCTATAGTAGGGGGGGTAGCTATAGTAGGGGGGGTTAGCTATAGTAGGTATAGTCCTGGCTACAGCTATAGTGGGGGGTGGGGGGTGAGCTATACTAGGTATAGTCCTGGCTACAGCTATAGTGGGTTAAGCTGGTAGTTTGTAAGTTTCAAACTTTCTAAAACGTTTGCCCTAGAGTTACTGCCAGTGTTGCTGTGGTGGACGCCCTCCTCCTCTGGTCATTTGAAATACTTCAACACTTTCCTCGCTGGAACATCAACAAAAAGTTGGAACATCAACACAAAGTTGGAACATCAACACAAAGTTGGAACATCAACACAAAGTTGGAACATCAACAAAAAGTTGGAACATCAACAAAAAGTTGGAACATCAACAAAAAGTTGGAACATCAACAAAAAGTTGGAACATCAATAAAAAGTTGGAACATCAACAAAAAGTTGGAACATCAACAAAAAGTTGGAACATCAATAAAAAGTTGGAACATCAACAAAAAGTTGGAACATCAACAAAAAGTTGGAACATCAACAAAAAGTTGGAACATCAACACAAAGTTGGAACATCAACAAAAAGTTGGAACATCAACAAAAAGTTGGAACATCAACAAAAAGTTGGAACATCAACAAAAAGTTGGAACATCAACAAAAAGTTGGAACATCAATAAAAAGTTGGAACATCAACAAAAAGTTGGAACATCAACAAAAAGTTGGAACATCAATAAAAAGTTGGAACATCAACAAAAAGTTGGAACATCAACAAAAAGTTGGAACATCAACAAAAAGTTGGAACATCAACAAAAAGTTGGAACATCAACAAAAAGTTGGAACATCAACAAAAAGTTGGAACAGAGAAAATCATTTCATGCAACCTGCTCTCCTCACCTAGTAAATACAATGGGCTTATAACAGAATGAGATGGGGGCTTATAACAGAATGAGATGGGGCTTATAACAGAATGAGATGGGGCTTATAACAGAATGAGATGGGGGCTTATAACAGAATGAGATGGGGGCTTATAACAGAATGAGATGGGGCTTATAACAGAATGAGATGGGGCTTATAACAGAATGAGATGGGGCTTATAACAGAATGAGATGGGGCTTCTGTTTTTTTTTTGTCAAAAAAATTTAAAAAAAATATCTTGTTAATTATGCTGGGTTATGGTTATTTGTAATGTTTAGCTTTTAATGGGATTTTAAATATCAGCTTTTTAAGACATTTAACTTCTCTCTCTCCCCCCCCCCTACCCCCCCCCCCCCCCCCCCCACCCCCCCCCCCCCCCCCCACCAATCAACATATTATACATCATTGGGTTAGCCATTTCCTTCATAGCAAAATAAAACATTTCAATCACATAAGCAGTTGTCAGCGAAATCATTGTTTAGGTATGTAGGTATGGGAAGCAACTCACACAGGATACTTAAGGCAAGCAGCTTCAGCTTATGGTAAAAACTGTGATGTGAGGGTTGATTCAAAGTGTGATGTGTGGGTTGATTCAAAGTGTGATGTGTGGGTTGATTCAAACTGTGATGTGTGGGTTGATTCAAAGTGTGTTGTGTGTGTTGATTTACACTGTGAGGTATGAAAATAAACATAGACACCATTGTTAATACTCAGGTCAACAGTTCAGATGTACCCCCACAATTGTGTGTGGTTAGTTGGTGTGTGGTTAGTTGGTGTGTGGTTAGTTGGTGTGTGGTTAGTTGGTGTGTGGTTAGTTTGTGTGTGGTTAGTTGGTGTGTGGTTAGTTTGTGTGTGGTTAGTTGGTGTGTGGTTAGTTTGTGTGTGGTTAGTTGGTGTGTGGTTAGTTTGTGTGTGGTTAGTTTGTGTGTGGTTAGTTGATGTGTGGTTAGTTGGTGTGTGGTTAGTTGGTGTGTGGTTAGTTGGTGTGTGGTTAGTTGGTGTGTGGTTAGTTTGTGTGTGGTTAGTTTGTGTGTGGTTAGTTTGTGTGTGGTTAGTTTGTGTGTGGTTAGTTTGTGTGTGGAGAGCTATAAAATATGATGAAGGGGGTTAGAGCTCTTTCTTATATCAAATGATACGACTACAGGGTCAGGGCTAAAAATATCCTGAGAATATTTGCAAGATACAAAATGAAAGTTACAAAGTCAAATTCATAGATGGTGTTGTGTAATACATTCAGGGAAGAGAAAAAAAAAATACCTCGGCCTTGATGCACCACTTCGAGGTTTTTGGGGAAAATGTGATTTAGCTAGGATGTCATCAAACTGCTTACGTGGTAAACCTGCAAAGGTCTTCTAGTTAGTACAATTTTATATACACTACCTGACATGACATACACTACCTGACATAACATACACTACCTAACATAACATACACTACCTAACATAACATGACATACACTACCTGACATGACATACACTACCTGACATGACATGCCATACACTAGCTCACATAACACGACATACACTACCTGACATGACATACACTACCTCACATGACATACACTACCTGACATGACATACACTACCTGACATGACATACACTACCTGACATGACATACAC
Source organism: Physella acuta (assembly GCF_028476545.2). Classification (NCBI taxonomy): domain Eukaryota; kingdom Metazoa; phylum Mollusca; class Gastropoda; family Physidae; genus Physella; species Physella acuta. The sequence continues at coordinate 338,490 of NW_026732707.1, read as the reverse complement.
TACCTGACATGACATACACTACCTGACATAACATACACTACCTGACATGACATACACTACCTGACATAACATGACATACACTACCTGACATGACATACACTACCTGACATGACATGACATACACTAGCTCACATAACATGACATACACTACCTCACATAACATGACATACACTACCTGACATGACATGACATACACTACCTGGCATGACATACACTACCTGACATGACATGACATACACTACCTCACATGACATGACATACACTACCTGACATGACATACACTACCTCACATAACATGACATACACTACCTCACATGACATGACATACGCTACCTGACATGACATACACTACCTCACATAACATGACATATACTACCTCACATGACATGACATACACTACCTCACATAACATGACATACACTACCTGACATAACACGACATACACTACCTCACATAACATGACATACACTACCTCACATAACATGACATACACTACCTCACATAACATGACATACACTACCTCACATAACATGACATACACTACCTGACATGACATGACATACACTACCTCACATAACATGACATACACTACCTGACATGACATACACTACCACACATAACATGACATACAGTACCTCACATAACATGACATACACTACCTGACATGACATACACTACCTCACATAACATGACATACACTACCTCACATAACATGACATACACTACCTCACATAACATGACATACACTACCTGACATGACATACACTACCGCACATAACATGACATACACTACCTCACATAACATGACATACACTACCTCACATAACATGACATACACTACCTCACATAACATGACATACACTACCTCACATAACATGACATACACTACCTCACATAACATGACATACACTACCTGACATGACATACACTACCTCACATAACATGACATACACTACCTCACATAACATGACATACACTACCTCACATAACATGACATACACTACCTGACATGACATACACTACCTCACATAACATGACATACACTACCTGACATGACATACACTACCTCACATAACATGACATACACTACCTCACATAACATGACATACACTACCTCACATAACATGACATACACTACCTGGCATGACATAACTGGAAATACTTCTCTGCCTTAGTGGGGCACTACGTAAGGGAGGCAGATCTCCTGGGAATAAAACAAGTTAGTGATATAGGGTACAAGATGTAATATATCATAGCACAGTTAGCGATATAGGCTACAGGATGTAATATATCATAGCACAGTTAGTGATATAGGCTACATGATGTAATATATCATAGCACAGTTAGTGATATAGGCTACAAGATGTAATATATCATAGTTGCAAATATTCAGTTCATTGATCAATGATAATACAGTTGACCTACCTGTATAAGTGTTTGTTGACTCACCTGTGTACATGTTTGTTGACTCACCTGTGTACATGTTTGTTGACTCACCTGTGTACATGTTTGTTGACTCACCTGTGTACATGTTTGTTGACTCACCTGTGTACATATTTGTTGACTCACCTGTGTACATATTTGTTGACTCACCTGTGTACATGTTTGTTGACTCACCTGTGTACATGTTTGTTGACTCACCTGTGTACATGTTTGTTGACTCACCTGTGTACATGTTTGTTGACTCACCTGTGTACATATTTGTTGACTCACCTGTGTACATATTTGTTGACTCACCTGTGTACATGTTTGTTGACTCACCTGTGTACATGTTTGTTGACTCACCTGTGTACATATTTGTTGACTCACCTTTGTACATATTTGTTGACTCACCTGTATGCACATGTACTGATGTTGGGTAGGTTTCCTCTCTCATTAAATTCTCCTGAAACTTTTTGCGATTCTCCTCCCTGTTGGCGTGCCAGTTGACCAGGAACTTGCGGGCTGTCGCCGTTATATGTTTCCCATCTAGCCACTCTGGGAACAGATATGGGAAATGTGTGTGTGGATCTGTGTGGGCTGGCTTGTGTGTGTGTTAATCTGTGCATCAGTGTGGCTGATTTGAGTATGTGTTCTGTGTGTGGGATAGGTGGCAGAACTGTGTGGATGTTGGTGTGTGTTTATGTGGATGTTCGTGTGTGTTTGTGTGGATGGTGATGTGTGTGTTCGTGTGGATGTTTGTGTAGATGTTTGTATGGATGTTTGTGTGGATGTTTGTGTGTGTGTTTGTGTGGATGTTTGTGTGGATGTTCGTGTGTGTAATCGTGTGGATGTTCGTGTGGATGTTTGTGTGTGTGTTTGTGTGGATGTTTGTGTGGATGTTCGTGTGTGTGTAGCTCAAATGCATGGAAGAATGTTGTCATTAGCTGATGCTCAACAGACATGGACTAGTCTAAGATGAAAAGCTTACCCAAGCTACTCCCCAAGACAATAATTCTGTCCTTGTACTTTGTTTGCTGACATATGGGGTTGCCTGTGAGATCCAGGCGAGTCAGGGAGGTCCATGTAGCCAAGAGCTGTGCCAGTTCCTTCATGTCGTTCAGTAGATTGTCAGCTGCTATCAGGCTGTTCAGGTGGCAAAGTTGGCTCAGGTCGTTGATGCCGGTCAGATGGTTCCCAGACACATTTAAAACTTGCAAACAACCCTATATATATATATATATATATATATATATATATATATATATATATATATATATATATATATATATATATATATATATATATATATATATATATATACATATATACACAGAGATACACAGACACACACACATATATATAGGCTGTGATCTGTGTGCGGGTTGATTCACACTGTGATCTGTGTGTGTGTTGATTCACGTGTGAATACATATAAATAAACTACACTTCTAGTTACCAGTCAATTTAAATAAAGCTTAAAGGATCACATAAACTTTCTCACATTTTACATTTTTAAAATAATATAGAATCACATAGAAAAAAATATAATGTGATACAAAGGAACATAAACAATGTGTGTATAAGAGAGGGGAAGAGCTTTATAAAGCAAACCGATTAATTTTTTAAAAGTTATTTTAACATCTAATTAAACCAAATTTGATGTCAGGATGTCTGGGCATGGATTAAAGACCTAACCTTTACCCTAATCCTAGGGCATGGATTAAAGACCTAACCCTAACCCTAACCCTAACCCTAGGGCATGGATTAAAGACCTAACCCTAACCCTAACCCTAGGGCATGGATTAAAGACCTAACCCTAACCCTACATGAAAAGTTAATTGGTCAGTAGAAGTAATCTTTTTTTCAGAACTCAAGAAATACATCCGGTCACCGTATGTCACTGAGTCAAGAGAATGAAAACATTGTTTCAAATTTAGTTCACCTAACTAAAATGGTATGCAAATTATTAGTTCACCTAACTAAAATGGTATGCAAATTATTAGTTCACCTAACTAAAATGGTATGCAAATTATTGGAATTTTAGATACCATAAATAGAGTACAATATCACTTCCATTTTCGGAGGTCACTCACAAATTGTAAGTAATCCAAGTATAAGATTTTATATTTCTATATGAAATTTCATGTACCTAACTGAGATAGTTCTCAAAATATAGTGTTCACATGAAAATAGAGTAAAAACCACTTCTGGTTACTGGAAATCATTCAAAATCTAAAAGAAACATGCACCTACAATGTAATACTTTTCCAACTGAGGGGGTATAAAATGTTGAGATTTGTGAAAACTTTTATTTCAATTATTTGCAGGATTGCAATACTTCCTCTAAACTTCTTATGCAAGAAATAAAAAAATAACTCGACTTCAATCAGACAGTGACAACTTACAGAGAGTGCGTTAAGTGTGCGTGGATCAAATAACAGCTGTTCTCCTGCAGGCAGGCGCTGGTGTTCCACATGAAGTTCCTGTAATTTTTTAAGTTTGTCCAAACCTTCCAGCACTGTGATTGTATTGCCACCCAGATACCTGTAGACAAAAACACTTTTAGTTCCCATTTTAAAACCCTCTACATCTGTTCAAACAATTCTTTTATTTCTCTAATGAAATGCAACTGAGATTCTCTGAAGAGACTTACAATTTTTGCAGCTGAGGTAATGTGTTTAGGTTCTCAATCAAGCTGATGTTGTTGTTTTGTAGATACAGATGAGTGATTGCACTATTGCTATTTAAGCAGGGGACACGATTCAGTTGGTTGTCATACAGATACAAAACTGTTAGATTTTTGCACATTGATAAGCAGTCACCCTAATATATAAAGATTGTATCACATTAAATGATTAAATTTTGTTGAAATAAACTATTTTTACAAGCTTTTATTTAACTCACTTCCTCTGTCGTCAGTCTGTCGTCAGTCTAGACGGAAACGCAGGAGTGAAAATTCGGACAGTTCTACTTGACCGACACGATTCACAGTTGGCACGTGGGTCAAGACATGAAGACAATGCAATCTGAAACTAAATTTGACTTAATTGGATGCCTAATTGATTTTTTATGAATTAATTAAAATTTGGACCGAATTAGTAGGCATGTCTAGCCAACCACACCACACGCGTCATCAATAGCTGCGCCATCACGACCACGTAATGGCTGCGTTCAAAAACCATTGCGCGCCTACTGAACGTGATGTTCAGTAGGCGAGCAATGGTTTTTAGTCATGTAACTCTATTGTAAATAAAACATGTAAAGTACTGAAAAAAAAATTCATAAAAAACGTTTTAATAACAAGCTTTTATGTAATGATGCACTAAAAAGTAGAAAATAAATTATAGACTACTATTTAAATAACTATAAAGAAAAGCGTGGGTGTCTTCTTTAACATTAGTAAAGGTATCCAATAGATACTAAAGTGACCCACGCTTTTCTTTATAGTTATTTAAATAGTAGTCTATAATTTATTTTCTACTTTTTAGTGCATCATTACATAAAAGCTTGTTATTAAAACGTTTTTTATGAATTTTTTTTCAATTTTAAAAGAATAAAAAAACATTGTTTAACATTAAATTGAAGTAAAAATATTCATCTATATAAAGAGAGACAATAATTTATTACTTTAAATGACAATATGCTTTTTTCCAAATTTATAAAAACTTACAACATCATCAATATTTTTGTTTTCCAAGTACAAATGAGTCAGTCTTCTGATATACTGTGGAAGCGTTTCATCCCTTTTCTTTTGAGTATATCCTGATGTGCCCCGAGCTATGAAGTCTAGTGTTAACTTGACCATGGCAGACAGCACAACAATCTGTTATGGACATAGTTTTTATTTAGCACATGTTGGCCTATCAAATTTAGACAGGTTACAAAAAATCTTATGTTTATTTTTCTTCTATCATTTGATTCATTTGACCAAAGAAAAATATTTTTAAGTGTATGAAAGGTTTAAAATGGTTTATTGCTAAATCCGCAGCAATTTTATGAAAGACCTATTAAGGGATCATCTATAAATGACATCACGCTTTATTTTACTTCTTTACCCCCCCCCCCCCCCCGTCACAAAAAGCTAGACCCCCCCCATAAATGACGTCACACCCCAGCCTACATATCCCTCGACTTTGCAGTTGAGTTGTTTTTTTTACAAGATCGATATTTTTCCAAGATATTGTCACCATAGAATATTTTCATCTAGTTCTATTAAAATTCATTCAATCAGTTTTCTAAAACACAAAATAATAGCTAAAATTCGTTTTTTGACATTGCTTTTTTATTATGCAAATGTGCGATGTCATACCATCGGATATCCCCTCCCTCTCATCAAACACCATCATAAAATTACTCCCCCCTATGAGTGTGACGTCATTTATGGAAGACCCCTAATCTGAACTTACAAAAAATGAACTGTTAATCTACATTTGCCTCTAAAGGGTCTATTAATCAGATTATCAAAAATAAGAATTAATGCACATTCCATAACTCAGAGCTGATTACTTTGCTGTTTTGAATCATGAAATGAAGCATCACTGTCTTACACAGAAAAAATATTTCATTTTTTTTTTACTTCTTATACGAGAAATTAAAAAATAACTCCAGCTACAAACAATGACATTATATGAAAGCTCATAATTAAATAGGGTCTATTTTAATACCAACTCAAAAACTTGTGTACACCTAAGATAGTTACTAAACATAACATTAAAAAAACATTGATCTAGCAGTTTAATAACAAGGTTTTAAGGTACAAAGCAATTTAGCCCATCCAAAAAATGAAAACTACAGATCCCAATTTTATTTCACAATTGTTTAAACTTCATGGCATTTTTCTTATCATGGCTGACTGAACAATGACTAATTGATGTAGCTAAGTGTCATTTGACTAATTGATGTAGCTAAGTGTCATTTGACTAATTGATGTAGCTAAGTGTCATTTGACTAATTGATGTAGCTAAGTGTCATTTGACTAACTGATGTAGCTAAGTGTCATTTGACTAATTGATGTAGCTAAGTGTCATTTGACTAATTGATGTAGCTAAGTGTCATTTGACTAATTGATGTAGCTAAGTGTCATTTGACTAATTGATGTAGCTAAGTGTCATTTGACTAATTGATGTAGCTAAGTGTCATTTGACTAATTGATGTAGCTAAGTGTCATTTGACTAATTGATGTAGCTAAGTGTCATTTGACTAACTGATGTAGCTAAGTGTCATTTGACTAATTGATGTAGCTAAGTGTCATTTGACTAATTGATGTAGCTAAGTGTCATTTGACTAATTGATGTAGCTAAGTGTCATTTGACTAATTGATGTAGCTAAGTGTCATTTGACTAATTGATGTAGCTAAGTGTCATTTGACTAATTGATGTAGCTAAGTGTCATTTGACTAATTGATGTAGCTAAGTGTCATTTGACTAATTGATGTCGCTAAGTGTCATTTAACTAATTGATATAGCTAAGTGTCATTTGACTAATTGATGTAGCTAAGTGTCATTTGACTAATTGATGTAGCTAAGTGTCATTTAACTAATTGATATAGCTAAGTGTCATTTGACTAATTGATGTAGCTAAGTGTCATTTGACTAATTGATGTAGCTAAGTGTCATTTGACTAATTGATGTAGCTAAGTGTCATTTGACTAATTGATGTAGCTAAGTGTCATTTGACTACTTGATGTAGCTAGGTGTCATTTGACTAATTGATGTAGCTAAGTGTCATTTGACTAATTGATGTAGCTAAGTGTCATTTGACTAATTGATGTAGCTAAGTGTCATTTGACTAATTGATGTAGCTAAGTGTCATTTGACTAATTGATGTAGCTAAGTGTCATTTGACTAATTGATGTAGCTAAGTGTCATTTGACTAATTGATGTAGCTAAGTGTCATTTAACTAATTGATGTAGCTAAGTGTCATTTAACTAATTGATGTAGCTAAGTGTCATTTGACTAATTGATGTCGCTAAGTGTCATTTAACTAATTGATATAGCTAAGTGTCATTTGACTAATTGATGTAGCTAAGTGTCATTTGACTAATTGATGTAGCTAAGTGTCATTTAACTAATTGATATAGCTAAGTGTCATTTGACTAATTGATGTAGCTAAGTGTCATTTGACTAATTGATGTAGCTAAGTGTCATTTGACTAATTGATGTAGCTAAGTGTCATTTGACTACTTGATGTAGCTAAGTGTCATTTGACTACTTGATGTAGCTAGGTGTCATTTGACTAATTGATGTAGCTAAGTGTCATTTGACTAATTGATGTAGCTAAGTGTCATTTGACTAATTGATGTAGCTAAGTGTCATTTGACTAATTGATGTAGCTAAGTGTCATTTGACTAATTGATGTAGCTAAGTGTCATTTGACTAATTGATGTAGCTAAGTGTCATTTGACTAATTGATGTAGCTAAGTGTCATTTAACTAATTGATGTAGCTAAGTGTCATTTGACTAATTGATGTAGCTAAGTGTCACATGGCGGTGACCAGCCCTCTCCAGATCACAGGATTTGATTTGGTGCCCTGGGCTATCCTGTGGTTGCTATGGGGCATAATTTTATTTTAAACAGTGCGATTGACTATAAATAAGATAGGTTACTATAGTCTTTAACTGAATCTGCGCCTCAACAGGGTGATATTTTGGCGCCCCGACATATATATATATATACATTTTTTCCTTTGGTGGGGGGGGGGGGGGTGACACCATGAGTTACTACAACAGGTGACACAATGAGTTACCACAACAGGTGACACAATGAGTTACCACAACAGGTGACACAATGAGTTACCACAACAGGTGACACAATGAGTTACCACAACAGGTGACACCCAACCTAGCCATGCCACTGGTGGTGGGGCTACACCAAAATACACTTGCTTATTAGATACAACTACATAGGCTAAACAGATAACCATGCTAGTCATGCATTCTCACTCTTTGTATCTTAACAGTCATTCTTCACAACTATAACATGTAAATATGTTATTATTAATCACCTTTTACAGTCAACATAATTGAGAGGACTTCATAAGGTATATTTTTTGAAGACATATATTCTTTTTAAAGGGCTCTAATAAAGGTTTATTTCCAAGCTGACTGCAAAGTGCAAATACATCTGCACTAGTGCACTGATCATTAATATATATTGACATTGTTACAATTGTAGTAAAGATCTTGCTTCCCCCCTTCCCCCATTTCAGGTGAATGTTGGAGGCATTAAAATAACATCTAGTTGAAGTTGAAATTATTCACAAAAGATATAAAGTTAAAGAGCACACTACACTAACATGCTAGATTGTCTATTTTTTTTTATTGGTAATGTAAAGTATTTCAAGGTATACATCATGTGCTATTTAGTTTAAAATCATCGCTAAAACCCAACCCAACCATGAACATTGCGGGGTTTTCTACTTTAAACTATAACCATATATTGTTGAAACTGGCGACAAAATGTATGATCACAGGACCTTTTACATGTCATAGATAAAAATATTCAGCTATTCTAAAAAGTTTATAAAAATATGTTTTAATTTATTTATGAAGTACTGTCTGTCAGAAAAGAAAAATTATTTGAACTATAAGCAATCAGAAAAAAATTAGACTCAGCTTCAAAGTGAAGGACGGTTTAGTTCATGGGAAGCTGAAAAATTACATGGAAGCCTAATCATTGTACAGAGTTATAGCTTTAATAATAAAGAAATATATTAAAGAAATAAACTACAAAAAGTAGACTGACAAACTTGTTTACTAAGTAGCTACATATTTTTATTTTTTTTACTGAAAAATAAAGCCTCTAAAATTTGCTAACATCAATTTAGAAAAACTTGGTGCGTTGAATGTTAACGAAGAAAACTGCCAGTTCTGCTACAGGATTTTAAGCGACTTTATTGATTGCTCTAGTGAGTTTTGTCAAGTTCTGCCTTTTTTGACCATGCTCAGAAATGATAAACAATTTTAGTGTTTTAACAGAAAAAAGGACCACCTTCCTGAAAATGCAAATAAAAAATTTATATGTTGTCAGAATCATATACTAATTTTTTAATTGCTTACTTTTTTTTAACATTTAAAATATTTAGTCTTTTATGCAAATGTTTTAGTATCCTACTCAAGGCTATTTGATTCTGCACATTTTACAGGTATTTGTAAAGAAAGACGTTGAACAGTGAAAAAAGACCCGCGAATAGAATGGGAGAGTGGTCAAAATCTTTTGCTCGACTGCCTTTGAAAGATCATCTCAGTGACAGTTTTCAATCAATAGATGAGATATATTGTGTAATTTCAACAACCACAAAAATTACGCACAATTTGAGAGCTTAAAATTTACTTTTACACTTTTTAATGGTATTAAGCTTATTACTATAAGAGCCCTTTTTATTATAGAAACTACGGAAGTGAAAATGTACTACGTTTGGGCTATGCAAGCGAAAAACTGCATGTATTTAAAGCCGTTTGACATACCTATTTTTTTATACAGCATAATATTTTGTTGTAGGACTAGGTAGTATAAAGTAGATATTATTATGATATGTTAAGTAATAATAAATGAGTACAATTTTTAAGCTTTAACGGCAATCATCTACTACAAAATATACTATATCTATACAGCCTACTGTGCCTCTTCCATTTAAATACTTTTATTTAATAATTCTAATTGCATTTTAATTATCATAACTTACATGCAAAAAGTAGTAGACCTGGAGTTTTTTTAATGACTTAATTTTTTTTATACTTCAGACCTAGTTGTCAAAGTAGGCCTACTATCTCCTAGCTAGGATCTAGGAAAACCTAGTGGCTATTTCAAGCTAATTCACTAGGCCTACTAATAATTAAAATAAATATAATATATATATTAAATTATATTTGAACATACTGATTGATACTGACTAGGCCTAGTAGTAGTAGTGTAGTAGTTATAGTTATTCAATAACAATTTAGTTATTATAACATATAGGCCTAGATCTATTCAATTATTACTTTATTAGGCTAATACATTTTAATGATTAAATAACATATTTGGTCTAATAACCATCATTTATAAAGCCTACAATGCCTATATTAACTAAACAGATAGGCCACACTGTGCACTTCTTATTGATAATTGAGGATTCCTGTTGTGATAGTGTTGCTATAGCGATATCCGGGGCAGACTAATAATCCGTAATTGGGTAAATAACATGAAAAAGATTCATTAATTTTTTTTTTCATAAAAAACGTTTTAATAACAAGCTTTTATGTAATAATGCACTAAAAAGTAAAAAAAAATAAATAAATTATACACTACTATTGAAATAACTATAAAGAAAAGTGTAGGTTACTTTAGTATCTATTGGATACCTTTTCTAATATTTAGGAAGAGACCCACGCTTTTCTTTATAGTAATTGAAATAGTAGTGTATATTTTATTTTCTACTTTTTAGTGCTCTATTACATAAAAGCTTGTTATTAAAACGTTTTTTATGAATTTTTTTCAGTACTTTACATGTTTACTCCAAACACAAAACTATACTAACTCTAACACCAACATATATCCTATCACCCTCTAAACCTGCACACTAACCCTAGGAACGCCCATAAATGACATCAAACTGGTAGGTGGGAGTGGGGTCTGTAATTTTGTGACGGTGTGTGATGAGGGGGAAAGGGGGGGGGGGGGGTCAGATGACGTCACGTCATTTTTTTACATTATAAAAATTAAATGTTAGAAAACGATTTTTAGCAATTATTTCGCATTTTAGAAAACAGTTCTAATAAATTGTAATAGGAATTGATCAAAATACTCTATGTTGACAGAGTTCTGATAAGATTTTTAAAAAATTCAACAGCAATTTTGAGGGGGGGGGGGGGTTGTGCGATGAGGTGTGATGTCATTTTAGGGGTGGGAGGAAGAGTCTAGCTTTTTGTGACGGCGTATTAAGGAGGAGAGGGGGAGGTAAAATCGTCAAAAAAACGTGACGTCATTTATGGATGACCCCCTACCCTCACCCTATCCCTAACTGAGTGGGGGTAAAATTATATGGGACGTGGGTAATGGACAGGGGGTAATCGCTTTGGAGGGGGTAATGTCCTAGACCAGCTTCCAAAGTCTAAGTCACCATCAGGTATGCTTCTCTATATAGTACAGCTAAAATGATAAGATTGTGTACAAAATGTTGTTGTTTCCTTGAGAAAACTATTAACACCTCCAGTGTAGATGGCAACTCGGGATATAGACATGATTTTAAATCCATTTTTAAAGTTTTTATAAAGTTTTTATAACGTTTTTTTAAAGTAGTAATCAGTGGCGTAGCGAGGTCGGGTGTCACCCGGTGCGGCACTTAATGGTGTCACCCCACCCCCCCCCCCAGAGGCAAAGCGACACTTCCCGGGGACAAACTTTCAATTTTCGATTTGCACCCACCCCTTAAACTTTCGATTTGCACCTCCTAAAACACTATTTAACACTCGAATTAATCACTAATTAGTTAAGTGGAATTATCATTTTTCTCGATATATTTTGCTATTTTTTGCCTTGTGTCATCCCCCTAAATGGTGTCACCCGGTGCGGTCCGAACCCCCCGCACCCCCCTCGCTACGCCTCTGTTACTAATAATATTCCGCACTATTATACACAGATTGTTTGGCGTTCACTTGGTGCGCAATTCTTTTTTTGTACGAGATGCTGCTCTATTTTTTTTTTAAGTAATTAAAAATGGATTAAAAATGGATTAAAAATGGATTAAAAATGGATTAAAAATGGATTTAAAATGGATTAAAAATCATGTCTATATTCCGAGTTGCCATCCCCCGTAGTGTTATATAAGAATATTCGAGAAAGTTTAATATGCATTTTTAATAATGGCGATTACACATTTTTGCGACGCTCAATGGACTACTTCTTATACTTCTTATCCATATTCTATCACGCTCTTTAAAATGGACGTCTGCACAAAAGCGTCACCGGGATAGACCGGGGCGCGAAATTGCAAATTGTAGGATGCCGGCGAACGCACCTGATTCAATTTATCGAACGACTAAACGCCCCATCTTATTCATAGTCCGTCGCACTGTTTCAAACGAATATAGACGCTGTAACGCTCACGGTATAACCCGGGGCGCCAAATTACACCCTGCCGGGACGCCACCCTTGCGAAATTTATTTTTTTTCCTTCAGAAATCTCCCCAGGAGTATTCTCAACAACCTCCCAAAGTTTCATGGCGATCAGATAAAAGTTAAAGCAATGCATAAAAGATATATAAAATCTGATGAAATATATTAGATGGGTTTCATCAATACTATACCTATCCTATATTCTTAGACGCTAGACCTTGTTTTCTAAAACTGAGTTATTTAAATGTTAACGATTCATGCGCTTGAATCATATTTATCGGGGCACGGGTTTACCTACACTACCGCCCTAAAAAGCCCTGGGCGCCAAATCGCACCCTGCCGAGACGCCGGCGAACGCGCTTGATTATGTTTAGTGAACGACTCTAAAACCCAATCTTATGCATATTCTTTCGCAATGTTAAAAACGGACGTAGGTGCCATATCGCTCACGGCATAGCCCAGGGGGGGGGGGCAAATTGCACGCTGCCGGGCGCTGGCAGCCTTGCCTGATTCAATTTATTGAACGACTATAATATCCCATTGTATCCATAGTCTATCTAATTGTTTAAAACGAACGTAGGCGCCATAATTAAAACGTGACCGCGAGTGTAATTCTCCTTACATGAGGTATGTTTAAAAAAAAGTTAGACGACATTCTATGCCGCGCTGTGAGTTCGTAGACAACCCCGGGGTAAAAAAAAAACGGTTTCCCCGTCTAAAAAACTACGAAAAGTCGTTATAACCATTGACTGTATTTCGCTATACAATCATTGTACTTTATGCGAAAAAGAGGCAAAGTTTAAAAATATGTTAGGGTACGTAGGCTCTGTATATCTAAATAACCTTTAGCATGGTCCTCGGTAATTTACTCGGCCATTTGGAACAGTAGCGTAGCGAGGGGGGGGGGACATATGTCCCCGGGCGCCGACCTTAGGGGGCGCCAAAATGGGTTGGAAAAATAAATTGAAAGGTTGAGAGGGGTGCATATCGAAAGTTTGAGGGGGGGTGCAAATGGAAATCTCGAGGGGGGGGGGGGGGTGCAAATGGAAATCTCGAGGGGGTGGGGTGCAAATCGAAAGTTTGAGGGGGGGGGGGTGCACATCGAAAAGTTTGTCCCCGGGCGCCGGGAAGGGTCGCTACGCCTCTGATTTGGAAACACTGTCCATCATACTCTACGCCCTACGCCTTAGCCGAGGCTTAAAAAAACCGCGAGTGAAATTCTCCTTATATGAGCTGTATAGATTCACGACCCCCTATGCCACTCCGTTAGGTCGTATACTGACCCTATGATGTAACACAAAAAGCGTTCTTATCGTCGGAATCTTTAAAGCTGTTAAAAATGAGAGGTTGTACTTAATCATTGTAATTTACGTGAAAAACAGGCGAATTTGTCACTGCACATATGGCTAAGCATTTGCCTGAACCACTGTAATTGACTCGGCCATATGAAAAACCATCGGTCAGCCCCTTTGCGTTTATCGAGTGATAAAATCTAAACGCGAGTGAAATTCGTATACAAGCTATATATCGAAGAAAATATTCCACACGTCGAAGCCTTTGTTTAATCGTGATGTCGTAGGTTGATGCACGAAGAAAAACGGTGTTTACCTCGGGAAAACCCCGGTTGGTCGTTAGATCTGACCATAAGCCATACTTTCTTATATAAACATTGTTACATTTTGTGGGGAAAACTAAACAAAGACCACATCATTCGGGCTAAGTGTTAGAGAGGTAACTTTCTAAAGTAATCATTTTCAAATGAATTTTATACTATTTTGAGGCGAAAAAAAGCTGACGAAATTTATTATTCATTAGAGTAATAATTTAATTACATATTAAGATGCGTATTACACTAAAATTGTAACAATTAACTGTAAAAATTAATGAAATAGATTTTTAAAAATTAATTATGGACAAAGTCTGCGCATTTCTGATTACCTTCCGGGTAATAAGTAGGCGCGCATTGTTCCACTGTTTCTCTTAAAATAGGAAAAAATACAGCTTAAAGGTAGGTATCATCCCAAAAATTTCATTATTTATAAACATATGAGGCTATTTTGTAATCTCACAGGAAGTTTATTTATTCACTAAAAAAGAATGCAGCACAGGACATACACACGACCCAATAATACACGGCATAATAACTTCGATGGCTGAGTGAAGAAAGTTTGGATGGGTCCGTTTGATGGAGAAAGTGTACATTTTGTAGCCTGGGACTTGCATCGGCATGCTGTGTCAGTATTCAAGTTCTCAAATTATCAATACTCAATGGTGCTCTGCAGAACAGTATCCATGGAAACGCGTAATCGATATAGTCAGATAAATACAGCCGTTACTAAAGTAAATGCCCACTGCCGCAGCTAATGCAATGTAAATTTTACATCGATAGATTGTAACTTATTTTGACCCAGTTAGTCACTACCGTTTCACATGAAAGCATGTGATGTGTGTAATGAAGGAAATCTTCGTGCACTAAGTCATCTAAGTCATGTATTTCAGCCCCCCCCCGCCCTTCAATTCAATGTATAGATGAATTATAGATGTTAAAACAGGGACGGTAATATCATTAACATTGATGGGATCACCTATGTCCTTAATGTAGACCCATTATGTTTTTGACATTGGGCCATTGTATCATAAACATGGTGTTAGCTGGGATGGTAGTAAATATTTTCTAGTCAATCAATGAGCAGACTGGTTTTGTCTTCCAAATAATCGATGAGCAGCACACCAAACAGCTTTCGATTGTTTAAATATTTAATACCGTGCTGAATGATAAGCATGAATTGATCGTTGGATTTGGAACTGTGTCGAAACGACGCCAACTGCATGGCTTAGGGTAGTGGAGACTCAATTCTATTATCGTAACATACATAGGATAGAGCAAGTGTTGTCATCGTGGAAAAATCATTCTTGGGTATCCTCCTGTAGCTTGTATGCTCGTAACACTTTGGGTATCCTCCTGTAGCTTGTATGCTCGTAACACTTCTGACAGGGACCACAATCAGCTCACTACGGGAAGTGCCTTGAGGTCCTAGAGGATGCCTAAGGGACAATGTGACGATTGGCAGCTCACTGGTCCATTGATTACCAGAAACACTCGGTCGTTCAGCCTCTCATTATGAATCTTTGCATAAAGTGGCCAACATATGGGATGGCAAGGACGTGCCAGTCGACAGCATCTCTTAAAACCGTTTCGTAAAATCTCAATGATGTTGCTAATTTGAGAGCCACTTGTCAACCACAGAAGTCACTGAGACCCCTTAAATGATGAGTATTTTTTAATAGTTTGTGTAGAGTGGAGTCCTGCCCCTCAGCAGCGAGACTCCGGCTTTCTCAGGGATCTCGCTTTTTTTTTCTGGTGGAATTTGAAGCCGGTTCTAGTCTCCACCCCTGGGTGCTCTTTGAGATTGTTCCCAGATAGATAAGCAATGGGAAAAAAGCGCAATGAAAAAAAGCGCAAACAGAAATGTGCTCACACAGAAAAATACGCGAAGAGTAAAATGCGCTTTTTTCTGTGTGCGCACTTTTCTGTGTGCGCAATTTTCTGTTTGCGCATTTTTCTGGTTGATCTTTTTTTCTCTTTGCGCATTTTTCTGTGTGCGCAAATTTTTGTTTGCGTTTTTTTTTTCTGTGTGCATATTTTACCGTTGCGCATTTTTTTGCCCTTTTTTTCGTTGCGCTTTTTTTCCTTTTGCGCATCTTTTTGGTCATCTTTTGAGAGAGGCTAATTGCGTTTCCTCTGATAAGGGCCACCAGAGAGGACAACTGTTCTTCTAGCTTGTCCACCTTATCCCCTATCTTGGAGATTGGTGGAGGTGTTGCTGCCTAAGCCGGTTCAGTACAGGGGTCCTTACGCACCCCCTTTCACCTGATGGCTGCATCTTGTATTGTCGTAAACGTGGCTTCTGGGTCTACGAAGACCATTTTTTAAAGGGGTTTGGTCCAGGTTCTCTACAAACTGGTCTCGTAGAAACTCTGAATCTACGGGACCACCTGCTGAGATGTTACCTAGCGTCTTGTACACTCTATGTAAGTCGTGGGATAAAGCGCTCTCAGTCTCATTTAGGCCTTGCACCACCATCTAAAACTTTGCTATAAGTTGGGAGATGATCCTTTTTCCTCACAACTGTAAGTGAGGAGTCAGATTGCCGCCTCACTGTCATGCTGTAAGTGACCACCTTTGCAGCTCAGCCCCTCCCTTAAAACTTCGAAACAAATGTGTATTACTCTGTATAATAACACTAATAATTACAAAAAAAAACATATTCTTAACCTTTCATCGAAATAAAAAAAATTAAATTGACAATAATCAATGTGGCAGGATAAGAAAAAAATTGACGGTAAATAAAATATACAAGAGATTTGTTCCTTTTTATCTTGGCTACCTTAAAACATAGACATTTTTTAAATTGTTTAATTGTATTCATAAAGTTGAATCTAATTTAACCATCCCTTGAAATAACAGCAAAATCGGTAGGATTTTTATTTTCTAGTATGTAAAGTGTAGAGGAATTATTGTAATCGTGCATGAAAACGAAATCGAGATTTTCACAAACCTTGATGTTTTACACGAAAATCTAAGTTTAGCAATTTTGTGTGTATGTGTGTGTGTGTTGTGTGTGTGTCTGTCTGTCTGTCTGTCTGTCTATGAACATTATAACTTGAGTACCGTTGCAGCTAAGTTGACGAAATTTCATATAAATTTGCATTTTTTTAATGACCTTTCAGCGATCCCAGATAAACAGGCAGTGGTACTTTTTCAACTGTCCTTGTCAGTTTTTCAAAAAAAAAAAAAAAAAAAAAAAAAAAAACATGTAACTTGAGAACTGTTTTAGATAGATAGACGAAATTTTACATTTAAGTAGCCTAAATTATCAAATGCTCTATTTTGTTGCATATTTTGAGTAAATTCCGCTGAATTTCCGATTTATCAAATAACGCATATGGATTTATCTTTAACTTGATTATTCTGTGTATCGTCCGTCACGGTGGGAAAATTGCGAACAAAATTTCGAACGCTTAGATCTATATCGTACCAAGTTATTTTAAATTTTTCACGTTGGTCGAACGCTTATATCGTACCAAGTTATTTTAAATTTTCACGTTGGTCGAAAGCTTATATCGTACCAAGTTATGTTAAATTTTCACGTTGGTCGAACGCTTATATCGTACCAAGTTATTTTAAATTTTTCACGTTGGTCGAACGCTTATATCGTACCAAGTTATTTAAAATTTTTCACGTTGGTCGAACGCTTATATCGTACCAAGTTATTTAAAATTTTTCACGTTGGTCGAACGCTTATATCGTACCAAGTTATTTAAAATTTTTCACGTTGGTCGAACGCTTATATCGTACCAAGTTATTTTAAATTTTTCACGTTGGTCGAACGCTTAGATCTATATCGTACCAAGTTATTTTAAATTTTTCACGTTGGTCGAACGCTTATATCGTACCAAGTTATTTTAAATTTTTCACGTTGGTCGAACGCTTATATCGTACCAAGTTATTTTAAATTTTTCACGTTGGTCGAACGCTTATATCGTACCAAGTTATTTAAAATTTTTCACGTTGGTCGAACGCTTATATCGTACCAAGTTATTTTAAATTTTTCACGTTGGTCGAACGCTTATATCGTACCAAGTTATTTTAAATTTTTCACGTTGGTCGAACGCTTATATCGTACCAAGTTATTTAAAAATTTTCACGTTGGTCGAACGCTTATATCGTACCAAGTTATTTAAAATTTTTCACGTTGGTCGAACGCTTATATCGTACCAAGTTATTTAAAATTTTTCACGTTGGTCGAACGCTTATATCGTACCAAGTTATTTAAAATTTTTCACGTTGGTCGAACGCTTATATCGTACCAAGTTATTTAAAAATTTTCACGTTGGTCGAACGCTTATATCGTACCAAGTTATTTTAAATTTTTCACGTTGGTCGAACGCTTAGATCTATATCGTACCAAGTTATTTTAAATTTTTCACGTTGGTCGAACGCTTATATCGTACCAAGTTATTTTAAATTTTTCACGTTGGTCGAACGCTTATATCGTACCAAGTTATTTTAAATTTTTCACGTTGGTCGAACGCTTATATCATACCAAGTTATTTTAAATTTTTCACGTTGGTCGAACGCTTATATCGTACCAAGTTATTTTAAATTTTTCACGTTGGTCGAACGCTTATATCGTACCAAGTTATTTTAAATTTTTCACGTTGGTCGAACGCTTAGATCTATTTTATTTTTAAAAATTCAGTATTTAATACAAGATTAAAAATCATATCTATATTCCGAGTTGGCAAACCCTTAGTGTTATAAAGAATATTCCGAGTTGGCAAACCCTTAGTGTTATAAAGAATATTCCGAGTTGGCAAACCCTTAGTGTTATAAAGAATATTCCGAGTTGGCAAACCCTTAGTGTTATAAAGAATATTCCGAGTTGGCAAACCCTTAGTGTTATAAAGAATATTCCGAGTTGGCAAACCCTTAGTGTTATAAAGAATATTTCGAGTTGGCAAACCCTTAGTGTTATAAAGAATATTCCGAGTTGGCAAACCCTTAGTGTTATAAAGAATATTCCGAGTTGGCAAACCCTTAGTGTTATAAAGAATATTCCGAGTTGGCAAACCCTTAGTGTTATAAAGAATATTCCAGAAAGTTTAGGGAAGATGACTCCCACTTATTGATGTTCAAGATAACACTAATAATTACCATACAACTCTTTACGACTAATTAGATGATAATATTAATAATCTTACTCTTTTAATTAAGACCCTTAACTCTATACTTTGATAGTCGAATTCGAAATGAAAGAAACTTTGCCAGTGGCGTCGCTGGGTCGGGTGTCACCCTGTGCGGCACATCTTGGTGTCACCCCCTCCAAAGAAACAACGTATATATATATATATATATATATATATATATATATATATATATATATATATATATATATATATATATATATATATATATATATATATATATATATGTAAGCCCTGCTAGGAGGGGATACCTAAAAATCTACCCTTCTAGGCTTATCTAACTAACTACTGTCCGGTCAGTGCAACCGTGGTAGAACCCACAGTGGTTAAACCCTAACCTTAGTCTAAATAATAAGCTACTAAAATAAAACAAAAAAACCTTTACAGTTAATAAAATTTATTTAACAAAATAATGACTAGAATCTAGTATAAAATTTATTCAACAAAATATGGAACCAAAAGTTATAAAAAAAGAATAGATAAAAACTGACACAAAACAGAACCAAACGAAACAAACTTTTTACATCAAACAAAACATTACGTTTGACCATTTGCTGGTGTTGCGCCGACTTATGATGTCTAGGATGGTCCAGGCCCTGACACACAGAAACCTCCCTTCATCCATTCTCGACATCCAAAAGTCCACACCAAACAAAACACTACGTAAAACCACTACGTACAATACATTACGTAGAACACAATACGTACACAACAAACTTTTTACACCAAACAAAACAATTCATATATAACAAAACAATTCATATATAACAAAACACCCAGCCAAGTTGCCCAAGCAACCTCACTCCACGCGTGCGGTGCGCCACGCAGAAATCTGACCCGACCTACATCTCGCCGCGGGTCAAAAAAAGGAAGAAAATCACTCCGAGCGGTCAATTTATACTGACCGCTTCGAGCGGAAGGGGGACCCCGTGCTGTTCCCCATTGGACCACCATGCACTCCCAGATTCGCAACAAATAAAATAATACGGTCAATTTATACTGACCGCTTCGAGCGGAAGGGGGACCCCGTGCTGTTCCCCATTGGACCACCATGCACTCCCAGATTCGCAACAAATAAAATAATACGGTCAATTTATACTGACCGCTTCGAGCGGAAGGGGGACCCCGTGCTGTTCCCCATTGGACCACCATGCACTCCCAGATTCGCAACAAATAAAATAATACGGTCAATTTATACTGACCGCTTCGAGCGGAAGGGGGACCCCGTGCTGTTCCCCATTGGACCACCATGCACTCCCAGATTCGCAACAAATAAAATAATACGGTCAATTTATACTGACCGCTTCGAGCGGAAGGGGGACCCCGTGCTGTTCCCCATTGGACCACCATGCACTCCCAGATTCGCAACAAATAAAATAATACGGTCAATTTATACTGACCGCTTCGAGCGGAAGGGGGACCCCGTGCTGTTCCCCATTGGACCACCATGCACTCCCAGATTCGCAACAAATAAAATAATACAAAAAAATCCATTCACCCGCTCACATATATATATATATATATATATATATATATATATATATATATATATATATATATATATATATATATATATATATATATATATATGTATATATAATTGTTGATTTGAACTTAAAAGAATAATTAATTTTAATTCATCATTAATGGAACTGGCAAAATGGCATTTTTTCCAGCACATTTTGCAAGTTCTTTTGCCCTGGTGTCACCCCCTACATGGTGTCACCCGGTGCGGTCCGCACCCCCGCCCCGCCCTCGTTACGCCTCTGAACTTTGTCGACAACCGAAAAACATGAAGGCAGCAAGACCACAATATAAGCCAAACAAGGTATAGCATTTGTTGTTGATAAGAGTTGATTGATTAGAAACAACTAATTATGATATTTCTATGAGAGCACGATCTCCAGCTTTGAAGACCCAGCTGCTGTACCGATGACTGACGGAATAAAACACTACATTACAGCGGCTTAGACTATAGTTTGCCGGCAGGTTATATTTGAATTAGCGGCTGGACGGATCAGTCATAGCGACGTGTGTCGGATAATATCCATGTTATTTTAGTCTGTGCTGATAAAGTTCGTTATGTTTTCTCTTATCAAATATATTGTGTGTCACAAATAAACGATCCAATATTATTAGATCAATAGAGTTCGAGCTGAAAACGAAGACAACTGATTTTCACACTCGATCAATAAGCGCACGTTTTGAACTTTTGTGTATTGGGGAAACTTAGTGATCTTTTTAGGTAAAAAAAATAATTAAAACACTTAGCAATCAAACAATTAATTCATTAGTAACAACAAAAAATCTACTACAAATTTTTACTATACTACCGCCCAAAAAGCCCGCGGCGCAAAATCGTACCCTGCCGGGGCGCTGGCGACGTGCCTAATTATATTTAGCGAACAACTCTAAAATCCAATCTGATGTATAGTCTTTCGCAATGTTTAAAACGAACGTAGGCACCATAGTGCTCACGGGATAGCCCAAGGCACCAAATTGCACCCTCCCTGGGCGCCAGCAAACGCATCTGATCAATGAAGTGAATGACTATAATGCCCCATCTTATCCATAGTCTATCAAACGTAGGCGTCATAGCGCTCACGGTAAAGACGGGGGCGCCAATTCGCATTCTGCCGGGGGCCGCCCGTGTGAAAATAAATTCCCCCCTCCACCCACTCTCATTAACTCCACACAGTTTTATAGCACTCGGATAGACGACGTCGAACCGCATCTGACTTTCATTTTTTAATATACCGTATATAGAGAAGAACCGCACCCTCCCGGGGGCGCAGACTATGCGAAATTTAAAAATATTTATTTTACAGAAACTTCCCCGAGAGTGTTCTAAGTTTGATGGCGATCGGATGAACGGCGTCAAACCGCAATCGACCTTTATTTTTATATACTGATATAGAGAAAAAACAAATGGCGCCCTACCGTGGCGCCGCCCATGTGAATTAAACTCTTCTCAACAACTTCCCAAAGTTTCACGGCGATGTGATAAGAGGTGTAGTAATGCATAAACACACACACACACACACATACAGTATACAGACACACATAAATAGCTTTTTAAATAGATAGAATGACAGACAGACAGACAGACAGACAGACAGACAGACAGACAGACAGACAGACAGACAGATAGATAGATAGATATATTTCATTATTAATATAACTATATAATATAACGTAGTAATTTCTTTTACACGAGTATACAAAACAAAATATTGTATACGCCTACTAGTAGGTCTAATAAGGCTACTTACAAGATCTACTTAGTACTTACAAAGTGGAGGTTTGATCGTGTTTAAGTCAACTGTAAACATAGACTTAGCTAAGGCTAGGCCTAATCTAAACATAGTATTGTTCCATGGGTGGGTGTGGAAGCAGGGATGAGATCAGAGTTTCTTCCAGGCATCTCCAGGCGAAGCCCCCCCCCCCCCCGAAAATTTTTTACCGCCCCCCCCCCCCCCGAACGAAATGAAATTTATATAATTTATATAGAAAATATATACTTTTAACAGTGTCCGCCCCCCCCCCCCCCCCCGAAGAAAGTCTACCGCCCCCCGAAAGTTCCAAGTGCCCCCCCCCCCCCCCGGAGAAAAAAGTCTGGAAGAAACACTGGATGAGATTGATTTTCAGCAATTCAGAAAAGGATCTTTGAGACTCCAAACCAAAAATTGAGAACCGTTTATGTAAGATCGTAGGACGTGTCACGACTCGTTGCCTTGGTATCGATGTCAATACGGGAAAGTAAAAACTAGAACCAAATCTAAAAAATGGATATAGAAAATATAAGACACAACGCAGAAATTACACCTTGAAACTTAATGTTTATGCACATTTATAAGGAATTTCCTAGAGGATTATTATTATTTCACTATGCAGACATTATTTTTTAAAATCAATAGGCTCTCAGCAGAATATTTGTAGCCGTGACCTACATTTCTAAATATGGATTAACACACTCGGAACGACGCTAGAAGAGGACGGACAGTCTCACTGAAAGGTAAAATAAACTTTCTAGGCCACATATCTGCTTCCCATTTTCATTTCATTGATTTTAATACTAGCATGCAATTTCTTACTATTGATACATTGAAAACAATTAATGTTTTAACACGAGCTTCAACGGCGTATTTTATAGTCCTAGTAGTTAAACTCTAACACTAACACACTCTAAGTATAGACGTTTACTGCAGTTTATACTTTAGGCTTAGATTGGTTGTTTTTTTTTGTTAGATCTAATAACTTACTAAGTCGTCTAAATATGTAGATTATTTATCATTATAATTAATAGAATTAGGAATAGTTTTGTCAAAGGTGTGTCTGTCTGGTGTGATTGGGGATTGACAGTCAGTGTGGCGTAATAAGGTTTGGTGTCACCTGGTGCTGTGAATGAGGCTGCCCCTAGTGGCGTCTCTAGGTAAGGTGTCATCACAAGATGTCACCCACCCCTTCCCTCACAAAAGATTATATATATATATATATATATATATATATATATATATATATATATATATATATATATATATATATATATATATATATATATATATTCGGGGGGGGGGACGAAGACGACACTGATAAAAGTATATATTTTCTATATAAATTTTGTTTGGGGGAGGGGGTAGACTTTCTTTATGGATCCCACTCTCCCCCTCCCCCCCCCCCCCCCACCACCCCCTTAACTGATATCTGGAAGTAACTCCGACACCGACTTCTACTTTTAATGTATATGAGAATGAGTTCTATGCAGACCAAAGATATTCATCCAACCTATGAATATAAAAGATCTTTACCGTGTATGGTTATGTGGTACTAAACTTATTATTATTAACCCATTCCATTGCAAAACATATACATTTTTGTTAAATAATACTAAATTTAAGAACCAAAATTATATAAGGCATGCATTAATTGTTTTAAAAGGCTTGGCAACTAACTACGTGTCAAAAAAATAGTGTAAAAAAAAAAAAAAATATATATATATATATATATATATATATATATATATATATATATATATATATATATATATATATATATATATATATATATATATATAATCTTGACTAAACAAGACTCATGAATGACCTCCCCAGATTTTTGTATCACTATGGCTGACATGACGAGATTAAACGAGGATCTAAAGGTCAAGGCCAGAATGAGCAAAGCTCACGCCAAAGATCCTCTTGAGTTAGTGCAAGCTCAGTTCCTGGCTCGAGGGGCTAGTGGTATCAAAGGAGCTCAAAGGTATGTCACACCCCAAGCTGACCACAAGCATATCTGACCCCATGTCTCTATATCTGACCCCATGTCTCTATATCTGACCCCATGTCTCTATATCTGACCCCATGTCTCTATATCTGACCCCATGTCTCTATATCTGACCCCATGTCTCTATATCTGACCCCATGTCTCTATATCTGACCACAAGCATATCTGACCCCATCTCTCTATATCTGACCCCATGTCTCTATATCTGACCACAAGCATATCTGACCCCATGTCTCTATATCTGACCCCATGTCTCTATATCTGACCCCATGTCTCTATATCTGACCACAAGCATATCTGACCCCATGTCTCTATATCTGACCCCATGTCTCTATATCTGACCCCATGTCTCTATATCTGACCCCATCTCTCTATATCTGACCCCATGTCTCTATATCTGACCCCATGTCTCTATATCTGACCCCATGTCTCTATATCTGACCCCATGTCTCTATATCTGACCCCATGTCTCTATATCTGACCCCATGTCTCTATATCTGACCACAAGCATATCTGACCCCATGTCTCTATATCTGACCCCATGTCTCTATATCTGACCCCATGTCTCTATATCTGACCCCATGTCTCTATATCTGACCCCATGTCTCTATATCTGACCCCATGTCTCTATATCTGACCCCATGTCTCTATATCTGACCCCATGTCTCTATATCTGACCACAAGCATATCTGACCCCATGTCTCTATATCTGACCCCATGTCTCTATATCTGACCCCATGTCTCTATATCTGACCCCATGTCTCTATATCTGACCCCATCTCTCTATATCTGACCCCATGTCTCTATATCTGACCCCATGTCTCTATATCTGACCCCATGTCTCTATATCTGACCACCAAGTTTCTGTGCTATTCAATCAGAGTGAGAGTGTAAAAACGAAAGAAAACTTGTTTAACTGTAACATTGTGAAGCACCTGTGACACTACTTGCAAATAGCTGGAATGTTAACCCAGTAGCTAACCAGGTGGTCGTAATGACGCATCTGTAGGGTAGATGGTTTCATAGCACATATGTGACATGTGTGTTCGCTCCATACAGCACATATGTGACATGTGTTAGTTTGTTACCAGGGAACCCCGAGAAATTAAAAAGGGGCTCCAATCGCTAGATGGAAATTTTCCAATTTTCCCCATCAAACCCTAACCCAAGACGTACAATATAGCCAGGCCTGCAATGAATTTTTAAAAAAAAAACGATAATTGAAAGTATTTTTTAGGATATAAAACTTAATGAAGGCATTCATTAAAATTATAAACCAAAATATCAGGTTTCATTGTAAATAATGGTTACAGTATAAGCAACTTCTTTAAGCTGTGCATCTTTATGTCATTATTCAGTTCACTTAAAACATCAGGTTCCATTGACTTCAATGTGTGTTATGCTTTGCAAGCTATTCTTAATGTACTTACGTGTAGAGAATGATCTCTGGCCAGCTACGTGCTACACAACAAACGATTGCATGTTTGGCCAAAGAAATTGTTTTTATGTAATGCCGATGAAAAGCAACACACAGTAATATTTTAATTTGGAATAATTGATAATGACAAGTAGAGAGTAAGAAACTCTAATGAAGAAAACTGTTTTAACTAAATGTGTTTTTAGTAGAGTTAACAAAACATTTCGTAAAAAAAGTTTTAATAACAAGCTTTTATGTAATAATGCACTAAAAAGAAGAAAATTAATTATACACTACTATTTAAATAACTATATAGAAAGAGCTTGTTATTAAATCGTTTTTTTAAAATAAAAGTCGAGAATGTAGATCTGATCAGTTTCTCTGTGGGCATTTGGCGCACTTCGTGCGTGGAGGCATTTTTTTTTTTTTTTAAATTATTTTTATGTGTGATTTGTATGGAAGGTAATGGTGGAGGCCCTATGCTCCATAAGGGGCAAAGAGGACTAAGTCAAGTAAGTCAAGTGATTTGTATGAAAGCGACTGCCGATGTTCCTCTTTTTTTTTCTTTTTCGTCTAAAACGAGATAGCGGACATCGGCAGGTCTGGTACACACGTGGTGTTTTTTTTTTTTGAAGATTTGAAATTTAGTTTTCTATTTCCTAAACCCTTAGCGTGTGTTTTAGACCATGTGGTTTAGATCGTTATGTTTAGGAGGGTTTCCTAAACTGGTTTGAATGCGTTGAGGTTGCTTTTGCAACTTGGCTGGGTGTTTTGTATGTATTGTTTTGTATGTGGCGTTTTATTTGCTGTTTTGTGTGTTTGGTGCGGATGTAAGAAGGCGTTCGGTTGCCGTAGGGGATAGGAAGGTTGTCTGTGTGGTCATGGCCTAGACTATCCGAGGCATCGAAGGTACATAATATTCCATCGAAAGTTGTGTGTTTTCTTTGTTTAGTGTTTGATTAGACGTTTGTTTAGGATGTTCTGGATTTGAAATGATGTTTAAATGTTTTTATTTATGGTTCCATTTTTAAATGTAAATAAAACTGTAAGCTTATTTTTTTTTTTTTTTTATCTAGTCTAAGGTTAAGATTTTAACCACCGTGTGTTTTACCACGGTTGCACTGACCGGACAGTTTATTTAGATACGCCTAGGAGAGTAGATAGTAGTTATCTCCCCCCCCCCCAGCAAGGCGTACACACACACACACACACACACACACATATATATATATATATATATATATATATATATATATATATATATATATATATATATATATATATATATATGAGTATCATAAAAAAGCAATTTTACTCTACCAAATTCGTAAAGCACTAAGGGGCATATGGATTTTGAAGAAAAAAAAATATATGTAGGGTAGTTACGAAAACAACTGTCAACAAGGACAAGGTCAATGCCAAAACGGAATCTAGCTATAATGTGTAAACAACACAAACACCACAATTGATAACAACGTAATAGTTGTCTGTCAGCAAGGCCAAATTTGAACCGAGTTATTATGTGTGAGCGGGTAATGTATTATTTGTATTATTATTATATTTTTGTGTGCGAATCGGTGGGTGAATGTTTTACTGGACTTCGGCTACGGGGTATTTAAGGCCGAATGACCGCTTGTATTAGTCCTTATTACCTTATAGTCAGAATGTGGATCTGGTCAGTTTCGATGTGGGCGTTTTGGCGCACCACGTGTGTGGAATGGGGTTACATTTGCAACTTGGCTGTGTGTTTTGTATGTTTTGTTTTGTTGTTTTGTTTTGTATGTTGTGTTTTGTATGTTGTGTTTTTATGTTGTGTTTTGTTGTTTTGTTTGTTTAGTGTTTGGTTCGATAGTTTTGTTGTTTGGTTTGTTTAGTGTTTGGTTCGATAGTTTTGTTGTTTTGTTTGTTTAGTGTTTGGTTCGATAGTTTTGTTGTTTTGTTTGTTTCGTGTTTGGTTCGATAGTTTTGTTGTTTTGTTTGTTTAGTGTTTGGTTCGATAGTTTTGTTGTTTAGTTTGTTTAGTGTTTGGTTCGATAGTTTTGTTGTTTTGTTTGTTTAGTGTTTGGTTCGATAGTTTTGTTGTTTTGTTTGTTTAGTGTTTGGTTCGATAGTTTTGTTGTTTTGTTTGTTTAGTGTTTGGTTCGATAGTTTTGTTGTTTTGTTTGTTTAGTGTTTGGTTCGATAGTTTTGTTGTTTTGTTTGTTTAGTGTTTGGTTCGATAGTTTTGTTGTTTTGACATGTTTTGGTGAGGATGTTGCGCATATTTTTGTGCGTTTTTTTCCGTCTGGGAACCGAGGGTTTGTATTTTTCATCATACTCTAAATGAAATACGCCGGTGCTTATATCCTCTCCTATACAGAGTTTTTTCGAGGCATCTCTTCGGGGGGGCGAAGCCCCCCCCCCCCCCCCCCGAAAATTTTTTACCGCCCCCCCGAACGAAATGAAATTTATATAATTTATATAGAAAATATATACTTTTAACAGTGTCCGCCCCCCCCCCCCCCGAAGAAAGTCTACCGCCCCCCCGAAAATTTCAAGTGCCCCCCCCCCCCCGGAGAAAAAAGTCTGGAAGAAACACTGCTCCTATATTGGCGAGGAATGAACACTGTGCTTGAGGGGGCCTCATATCCCCATCCGGACGAAATAAGCACTACCATTAGAATAAATTGTCAATAACTATCTCCAACTATTTCTCAGACGATTTCGTATCATGGATGATGACAGTAACCGGAAGTTGTCATTCGAAGAATTCACCAAAGGTCTTCGTGATGTTGGCATCTCGCTACAAAAGGACCAAGAGATTGAACTGTTTCGTACGTTTGACAGGGACGGAGAAGGAACTATCAACTTTGACGAGTTTCTCAGGACTGTTCAAGTAAGTTACTACTGTCAGTCAGGTTGGTTGGAAACTGCAACAATAAGCATGGGGCAAGACCATACTACCTGTTCAATTAGTAATTAGCTATGATTACACTTAATTAACTTAATATAGTTTAAAAGGCGCACATTTTATTGAACTACTACTGACATGTCCTATTAAACATTATTTTTAAGCCTAAGATGAATGACAGAAGAAGAAAACTCGTTGAAGCTGCATTTGCAAAAATGGACAAAACAGGTGGCTGTCAATTCAATATATATATATATATATATATATATATATATATATATATATATATATATATATATATATATATATATATATATATATGTGTGTGTGTGTGTGTGTGTGTCTATATTTACAACAAGCGTCTATGGGAAATTAGACATTTGTCAAGCAATGTGGAGATCTGACATGCATAAATCGCTCGAATACATTTACAAAAAATGATCCTTTCTTACATTTTTTGGCCTGTATTACAAAACATCATTACAACAAATAAAAACATCAACACCCCCCTCCCCATCCCCTGTTGGGTTATAATAGTGTTATAATGACAAAATAGAAATAATATAATCCTAGGTACTGAATTTTTGAAAAAACGAGAAACCTTTTTTTTTTTTTTAAACTAGCATTAGTTTTTGATGTGTTGAAGAATGTGCTGATGATTAGAACATTTGAAGAATGTGTTAATGGTTAGAACATTTGAAGAATGTGTTGATGATTAGAACATTTGAAGAACGTGTTGGTGATTAGAACATTTGAAGAATGTGTTGATGATTAGAACATTTGAAGAATGTGTTGATGATTAGAACATTTGAAGAATGTGTTGATGATTAGAACATTTGAAGAATGTGTTGATGATTAGAACATTTGAAGAATGTGTTGGTGATTAGAACATTTGAAGAATGTGTTGGTGATTAGAACTTATCCTACAGGGGATGGTGTGATTACCGTCAAAGATATTGCTCTGTGTTACAACGCCAAGAAACACCCCAAGTTTTTGAGTGGGGAGTGGTCGGAAAACAAAGTCTACCAGGAGTTTCTCACTTGTTTTGAAGCTGAGGGCCATGTGGATGGATCGGTAAGGAAACATTTCAACAAACTTACATGCATAACACGCAACATTTCAACAAACTTACATGCATAACACGCAACATTTCAACAAACTTACATGCATAACACACAATGCAAATTCTAACCATCTTACGCGCATAACACGCAACATTTCAACAATCCTACATGCATAACACGCAACATTTCAACAATCCTACATGCATAACACGCAACATTTCAACAATCCTACATGCATAACACGCAACATTTCAACAATCCTACATGCATAACACGCAACATTTCAACAATCCTACATGCATAACACGCAACATTTCAACAATCCTACATGCTTACAAAAGTGAAATACCTGGTTATAACTTAGGCTTGATGAAAATAAACAGAAATGTAGCCTTAAACTCAACACATTATTTTCAAATTCTCTAGATTTGCAACTTTTATAACATTGATTCTAAAAATATTAAATTTCTGAATGATTTTTAGGCTTAAGCTTTTATTTTAATTTTTAACACGTTTTTAAAACGTTTTTCTTAACTCAGCTTCGCGTTTGTTTGTTTGTTTGGTTGTTTGGATGTTTGTTGTTAAAATTGACATCGAAAATTAGCCCACTTCTGATTGCTCTAGAGACCTGAAATTTGGCATGCATGCTACTTTCGCCTAACAATTTCAGATGCAATCATCAAAACTAGCAATTAGTGACCGTAATTAGCTTAATTTAATTACGCCCCAAGGACCATAAAATTGAGGACATGATTTCTAAAGATACCGACAAGACTGGAGGCCTATTGACACAGTTACTTCGGCCCCAATCGATGTGAGCGCGCTGGCCGTGATCGTATAGTGGTTAGTACTTCGCGTTGTGGCCGCGACAACCCAGGTTCGAATCCTGGTCGCTCAAGATTTTTAGTCCGTGTATTTATAAACACTTTTTTAAAAACCACGTTTTTCATGTGTAGCAACGGACTTAAAAGGAGAAAATAAAATACTTAAAAAAACTTTTTAAAAAACCACGTTTTTTATGTGTAGCAACGGACTAAAAAGGAGAACGGACACGGTAACACATTGTTAACGGTGACACGGTTGGTACGCTGGGCATGCTAAAATACACATAAACACGTTTTTCCTTAACTCAGCTTCGCATTTATTTGTTTGTTTATGGGAGATTTGATCACGTGATTCGTGAGTAGATCTCCACGCCAGCAACGTAAATTACACCCTTTCTCTGTTTAAAGCGTATCGGTCGCTCAAGATTTTTTTAGCCCGTGTATTTAAAAACACTTAGTCAAGTCATACTTAATCAAGTGATTAGATAAAGTAGAAAATAAACTATATAAAAAACTTTTTAAAAACCACGTTTTTCATGTGTAGCAACGGACTAAAAAGGAGAAAATAAAATACTTAAAAAAAACTTTTTAAAAAACCACGTTTTTCTTGTGGACTAAAAAGTAGAAAATAAATTTTCATACATTTGATGACAAAAAACGTGGGTCGGGCAGATGGGTCGGGAAATTTGATGGTGAACGTACCCACGTTTTTTGTCATCAAATGTATGAAAATTTATTTTCTACTTTTTAGTCCACAAGAAAAACGTGGTTTTTTAAAAAGTTTTTTTTAAGTATTTTATTAAAATTATTTTTACGGTCCCCTTGATTGCAAAATCTAAAAATAAATAAATAAACCGTGAGTAATCTCCCCTAAACTTTCGCGAATATTCTTATATGAAACAACAGGGGATGGCAACTCGGGATATAGACATGATTTATAATTCATTTTAAATACTTATACTTTTTTTAAATAGAATAAAATCTCGTAGAAAAAATAATTGCACACCAAGTGAACGCCAAATAAAATGTGCATAATAGTATTAATAGTGCGGAATATTATTAGTACTTTATAATTTCACATGTGGTTTTTGAGAAATCGGAAATAGTGAAAATTACTACTTCCGGTCAATGGAAATTACTCAAAATTTGAAAGAAGGCAGAAAATTAGATCTTTTACTTAATGTGAAATTTCATTTATCTATCTGAAATAGTACTCAAGTTATAGGCTTTTGAAAAATTCAAAGTAGAAAAAGTTCCGGTTATCGGAAATCGCTCAAAAGTCGATACGGATCTATGATTTTGATATAATGCTTAAATATGAAATTTCATCAACGTAGCTGTAATGGTACTCAGATTATCGTGTTTACAGACACACACATACATACACACACACATACAGACAAGATTGCAAAAATATGTTTTTCCGACTCAGGGAGCTGTAAAACGTCGAGATTTGCAAAAATCTCGAATTGTTTTTTTTTTTTTTTTGCACGATTACAAGACTTTCTCTATACTGCGTATAATCGAGAAAGTAATAAACCGGGAGTGATCTCCCCTAAACTTTCTCGAATATTCTTATATAAAACAACAGGGGATGGGAACTCGGGCAATAGACATGATTTTTAATCCATTTTAAATACTTTTAAAAATAGAATAAAATCTCGTAGACAAAAGAATTGCACACCAAGTGAACGCCAAATAAAAAAGTGCATACTAGTGCGCAATATTATTAGTACTTTAAAAATTTGCATTAGTTTTTTGAGAAATCGGAAGTAGCGTAAATTACTACTTCCGGTCAAGGGAAATTACTCAAAATTTAACAGAAGGTAGAAAATTAGATCTTTTACTCACATGTGAAACTTCATTTATCTATCTGAAATAGTACTCAAGTTATAGGCTTTTGAAAAATTCAAATTAGAAAAAGTACCACTTCCGGTTATCGGAAATCGCTCAAAAGTTGATACGGATCTACGATTTTGATAAAATACTTATATATGAAATTTCATCAACCTAGCTGTAACGGTACTCAAGTAATTGTGTTTACACACAGACACACACAGAAACACACACAGACACACAGACATACAGGCAGAATTGCAAAGCCCAGTTTTTCCGACTGGATTACGCATAAAACCTTTTAATTTTGATAAATCTGGATTGATAATTTTTGCCCGATTAAAATAAGTCCTCTATACTTCGGATGTGAAGAAGGACTGAGGTGTAATACGGTGAAAATTGTTAAAATTTCAAGTGATTTTTGTGCACGATTACAATACTTTCTCTATACTTCGTATATACGAGAAAGTAAAATACGTTTTTAATCCATGTCAGCAATATGATGGAAGGATTCTCGTCAACTCGGTCGCCTCCCTTACTGTTTGTTGTGGCATGGATTGCTTGAATGGCATATTAAATTGCACTTAATTTTCTTTTTAACCGTAACCATAAAGTGCTTTTCCTCATCCTAACTCTAGCCCTAACCCAAACCTAACCCTAAACTAACCCTAACCTATCCCTAACCTAACCCTAACTCTAGCCCTAAACTAAATCTAACCCTATCCTAACCCTATCCCTAAACTAAACCTAACCCTATCCCTATCCCCAAAACTAACCTAACCTAACCCTAACAAAGGTGGCAGAATGTTCTGGCGAGAGAGAGAGAGAGTGTATTCTACACTCTGCCTGTTATTTTGTATTGTATAGAATGACTAAGAAATGTATTTCATAATTTGAAAACCCATTTCAGGCATTGCATACATTGCCTAGGTATTCAATCAAATGCTGCTAAAATATACACATTGCGTCTTGAACCATAGTTAGTTGACATGTGTTTGTGTAACCCTAACTGCTAAGTCTCGGACCCTAGTAAGTTGACATGTGTGTGTGTGTGTGCGTGTAACTGCATTGAATTAACCTTGTTTTATTCTGCCAGGTGGAGTTGGAAGAATTTGTGTCCTACTATGCAGCTATCAGCTGTAGCATTGATAACGACGCTTACTTTGATCTGATGATGCGAAACAGCTGGGGGAGTGATCTCATAGTTTAGGTTTGTTGGTGCATTGATCTTATAGTTTAGGTTTGTTGGGGGAGTGATCTCATAGTTTAGGTTTGTTGGGGGAGTGATCTCATAGTTTAGGTTTGTTGGGGGAGTGATCTCATAGTTTAGGTTTGTTGGTGCATTGATCTCATAGTTTAGGTTTGTTGGGGGAGTGATCTCATAGTTTAGGTTTGTTGGGGGAGTGATCTCAGAAAACTTCAGAAATAAAATATTCATTTTTAAGGTACCTATTTCTAAAACAAGATAAAGCGAACAGTTATACATTACTTCGAATTAGGTGACTTGTACAGATAGTTCTTGTACAGATAAGCCGCGCCACTCATTCAAAAAGTGCACGCATAAAAAGTTAATCCCCGCCACTTTTGCCAGTTCTAATTTAATTCACGTAATCAACCTTAAGGATTTGGGTTAAAGGTACCAAAATACAGACCTTTTCAGGCAAATTATTAATATATCCCAATTTCACCCTCTGCAATAAAACCTAAAAGTACAAGTATCATACTCTTTTTTATATTTTTTTAAGGTCGCGTTGTTACATAGGAAGTAATATTTTGAATGTAATGGTTTTTGTTTCAGAAATGTTTTTGCTTGTGTGAGGCTCTAGACTCCAGCACCCTAGCAATGATGTGTCTATGATTTTATTACTTTATTTATTTTTTAAAGAGCATTCCAAGTTTTGAAGAATTATGTAGCCTTCTGGTAGGCTGTGCTGTTAAACTTTTATTATTTCCTCCAATTTTTAAAATTAGAGGCTACTGGTTGTAGCAAAAGTTTAGCAAAAGGAAGTCAAAGTAGTTGAAACAAGAAAAATAACACTTGTAAGTTAATGTAAGTCATTAAGTTAAGGGAAAATTCGAGCTGGGTCTAATGTACCAGTAAACTACCTTTACACTTGCGGCATGTATACTGTACATGTCTGGAAAAACTAATTTCGTTGTATGTAAATTATATCAGAACATGTATGGGGGGGGGGGGCTACTCACTTTTTGAGAAGTTTTTTTTATACGTGTATAGTATACATGTCGCAAGTGTAAACGCTGTGCTTTATAGGAGAAATGTCTGGCTCAGACAGTTTCAACTCCATAGATCTGACAAGCTGCAGTCATGTGTCGATCTGACAAGCTGCAGTCATGTGTAGATCTGACAAGCTGCAGTCATGTGTGGCCCATAGATCTGACAAGCTGCAGTCATGTGTAGATCTGACAAGCTGCAGTCATGTGTGGCCCAT
This sequence comes from Physella acuta, assembly GCF_028476545.2. NCBI lineage: Eukaryota > Metazoa > Mollusca > Gastropoda > Physidae > Physella > Physella acuta. The sequence continues at coordinate 303,437 of NW_026732707.1, read as the reverse complement.
AGGTCTGACAAGCTGCAGTCATGTGTGGATCTGACAAGCTGCAGTCATGTGTGGCCTAGTTCAAAAGGGGGCTCTGAATCTTATCACATTTAATTAACAGAATGACAATTTTTGATCGACCTTTTATATTTTAAGGGTCTAAATATGCTCATTTTGCATCAGAAATAGCATGGAACAAACTTCACTGGGATTGCTAACAGTTGCTTAGTTTGATCATCATAAGTACAGCAATTGACCTAATCTAACTGATACTAATTTATTTTTTATTGAAATACTTGATCCAATGTCAAGCAGTTTGTTCTCTTGATGCTAGAGCATGGAGAAATGGACCATTCATCGTTAATAGCAAATAGCAGTAATTGATGTTTTATTTTAATGTTTATGAATGTGTTTGCAATAGATAGGAAATGTAATATGTTCCAAAAATGGGGGCGGGGGGTAGTACTGTGTACAGCACACCTCCACGACAGCCATTGGATAGGCTCTACTAGCAGGCTACAAGAAAGTTGTCATATTTTCAGTGGATAGGCTCTACTAGCAGGCTACAAGAAATTTCTCATATTTTCAGTTTGCGTATCAGATTGTATCTGAAACTTGTAATATTTGCACACAAAATTTTAACTGTGAGTGTCTAATGTCTGGCATTTGCTCACTCTGTTTGAAATGACCAGTGGACTAAATGTTGCCTTCATGAGCTGCGCTGACTGACAATTGAGATCAAGAACCATTCAAAGAATTTTGATTAAAATAGATGACAATAAATGACATAGTTCCTAGCTCATGTAATTTAAGTGTCTGGTCCTAAAACTTTCATAGATATCGAATTAGAGTGTCTAAAACTTTCATAGATATCGAATTAGAGTGTCTAAAACTTCCATAGATATCAAATTAGAGTGTCTAAAACTTTCATAGATATCAAATTAGAGTGTCTATTCGTACTTCACTACCCAATAGCCTTCAGAGGGCTATTTTTGTGATGTACAAATGGCTAGGGGGTTATTTGTACATTGGCCAATCAGATTAGGGGTCGTCCATAAATGACGTCACACTCGTGAGGGGGAGGGGGGTCGGTAATTTTGTGACGGTGTGTGATGAGGGAGGGGGGGGTGTTCAGTTGGTGAGACGTCACATTTTTGCATTAACAAAAAGTATTGTTAGAAAACGAATTTTAGACGTTATTTCGCGTTTTAGAAAACTGTTTTAATAAATTGTAATAGGAATTGATTAAAATACTCTATGTTGAGAGAGGTCAGACAAGATTTTGGAAAAATATCGATGTTTTAAGAAAAATTCAACAGCAATTTTGAGGGTGGGGGGGGGGTGTTGTAGGCTGAGGTGTGACGTCATTTAAGGGGGGGTCTGGCTTTTTGTGACGATGTGTGACGGAGGGGAGGGGGGGAGGTAAAAATAGTCTAAAAACGTGACGTAATTTATGGATGACCCCTTACTGGAAGGTATCTGTACACTGACCAATCAAAGTAGTGTAAAATCCCACCCAGTTTGAGCCTTTCTACTCACGATACTAGTCTAGAGCCGCACACTCGACAAGAAAGTTTGCTACTTGATGGACGCCATTATTTTGAATCGTTTTGCCTTAAACAGCTGTTATGACAGCTACAAAAAGTTGGAGGCTGCTATTAAAGTTTTGGATAGTAGCTAACAAATCAAACATTTATTAAAATTTAACATAACAAAAAACAGTTTTATAATTTACCAGTAAATAGAACAAATGAAATGGTACCATATCTATAGAAGTAAGAGACATAACTTATCACTGGGAACAACGTGGCTACCTTGTACGTGTAGTAAACAAATAGCTGCTTTATATAAAAATTTCTGCAAAAAATCAACTAATCTCTTGTCAACATCTCTTGTATTGATATGTGTTTTTATTACAAACAACAAAAAAGACTGCAAAATTTAAAACTACTTGTTGATTAACAGCTATGAGTCATCCTTAAGATTTTAAATCGATTTCTACCTCCCTATTATCACCAATGCCAGACCCCCATTCTTATAGTAATCCTGAATTATCGTTTGGTGTCTATATATTTTCCATATAATATTGACCTACGTAATTTATTTGAATATAATTATTCAATAATAATTTTAAATAGGCCTAATTAATAATAATATTAATAAATAATTATTCAATAATTGTTCTCTAAAGACAGTAGATTCCACAGCTAGGACCTAGGCACAAACCTAGCCAATGTTGAAGCAAGGGGGGATATGCCTAGCTCGGATTGGTCAGTGTACTTCACTACGAATAGCCTCATGATGACTATTCGTATTCAGTGTTTCTTCCAGACTTTTCTCTCCGGGGGGGGGGGGGCACTTGAAATCTTCGGGGGGGGGGGGGCGGTAAACTTTCTTCGGGGGGGGGGGGCGGGACACTGTTAAAAGTATATATTTTCTATATAAATTATATAAATTTTATTTCGTTCGGGGGGGCGGTAAAAATTTTTCGGGGGGGCTTCGCCCCCCCCCCCCCCCCGAAGAGATGCCTGGAAGAAACTCTGTTCGTATTGAGGTACGAATAGCCGCAGCCAAAATTATTGTGTGAAAATTGAGTGTAGAAATAGATCCAGAAACTGTTGATGTTACATAGAATATAAATATATTGCAATGCTTGAATCTAGAAACTGTGTTTAATACACTTGCAAGTGGTTGACTAAATAGAGGACTTAATAAACAAAAAGATTTGTAAACAGGCTATTAATATTACAATTTAAATTTTATTGTCAGTTTTTAGATATATTGAACCTGGTCCGTTTCTTACTCGTTAGCTAGATCTAGATCTTTCAGAGAACATCACCAGAGTTTCTTCCAGGCATCTCTTCGGGGGGGGGGGCTTTATCCCGCCCCCCGCCACCCCCCGAAATTTTTTTTACCGCCGCCCCACCCCAAACGAAATGAAATTTATATAATTTATATAGAAAATATATACTTTTAACAGTGTCCGCCCCCCCCCCCGAAGAAAGTCTACCGCCCCCCCGAAAATTTCAAGTGCCCCCCCCCCCCCCCCCGGAGAAAAAGTCTGGAAAAAACACTGAACATCACTAGTCACATATTAGAGTTATAATTATTATATTTATTATTTAAAATTCATATTAAGAAATACGAATGCAATTTTGAAATGATCACTATCTTATTTGTAATTAGATATTTTTACTTTACATTTTTTAAATTTCTAAAGAATGTATGTAGGCCTACCTATCAATGAAATATCAATACACTTCAAAAATAAATTCTAATTAAACTAAAACAGTAGGCCCTAAATTAAAAAAAAAATACTATTATTAAATATTTAATCTAACCATAATTTAGGGAGTGTTTTTATTTTCTTAAGAGAGATGCTTAAATTGTAGTTGAATTTTAATTAAAATTTGTTAACCCATCATTTCAAAAACAGAACTACCATTTTTCTAATTATCTACCCGTTCTTAGATAAGTAAACCTTGAATGACGTTTTTTATATCTTTAAGGTACTTTACATTTGCAGTAAGGGGGGTCGTCCATAAATGACGTCACACAGTAGGGGGGATCCGTAATTTTATGGCGGTGTGTGATGAGAGGGAGGGGGTTCAGATGGTGTGACGTCACTTTTTTGCATTTAAAAAAGCAATGTTAGAAACGAGTTTTAGCCTTTATTTCGCGTTTCAGAAAAGAGTTTTAATGAATTGTAATAGGAATTGATCAAAATAATCTATGCCCCGAGATGCCTGGAAGAAATTGATTAATTTAATGGTGAGAGCGTGTGGTCGATAGCTTGAAATGCCTGAAACTGAAATAAATAAATCCAACCTCTCTAAATAGGCCTGCATCGCATTTGGAAACTAACTGAAATAAATAAATCCAACCTCTCTAAATAGGCCTGCATCGCATTTGGAAACTAACTAAAATAAATAAATCCAACCTCTCTAAATAGGCCTGCATCGCATTTGGAAACTAACTGAAATAAATAAATCCAACCTCTCTAAATAGGCCTACATCGCATTTTGAAAGTAACTGAAATAAATAAATCCAACCTCTCTAAATAGGCCTACATCGCATTTTGAAAGTAACTGAAATAAATAAATCCAACCTCTCTAAATAGGCCTACATCGCATTTGGAAACTAACTTGAATCTCTTTGATCTGACCTGAGGTGAAAATCAGTTTCAGTTTCACGGACTATATTTGACATCCACCCTAATTTTTTTTTTAATGCTATTGTCGTTTGTATGTTTTTGTCTGAAATATTTGTAACTTTATAATTTCAATGTTCATCAATAAATATAAATATTGTAAACCATCTAGATCTGGGCTGCTTATTTCTATTTAATTTCAGCTAATGCCAAGCAATTGGGTGTTGCAGTATTACTTTGCTATATAACATGCTAATTTTCAAAAAATTATATAAATTAATTGGCAAGCGCTAAAATTATGTTTTAGCTGTCAAAAATTAAAACAAAATATTAAGTATCGATTTTTATGTGTTTTGAATTTTTTAATTCAAGATAAACTATTGAAAATAATTTTTGAAATAATTAATAATATTAATTCATTAATCCATTCCAAGTTTTGGAAAAACTTCCGCCAGGGAGAGATTAAATTTTCCAGACTAAATGAATTTTTGTGATCATGATTACCATTGATAAACAAACATGGCGGCTGCTTGTTTCTTGACTTCGCTTCAACATTTTAAACTCATCATGAACTCCCAATATGCAACAAATATACAAAAGTTCAAGTCTATTGTGTACGTACGGTTGGGAAGTAATGTATTTGCATTCAATTCTGACAGAAAAGTTTTGTGGCGGTAAGTAAATTAATTATTTTTTAAAGTTAATGTAAGACCTAGCAAGCCTAGCCCCAGGGGACATCACTCCTACTGAACGATTTGGTAAACAGTGAACACTTATCTAGACCGTCAAGTTCGATGACAGAATATTACAAAAATAGATCTAAAATCTAAATCTACCTGATCCTAAATATATAATATCTGAAGGCCTATATCTACTTTATTACTTTATTAACTATACTGATCCCTCTAAATAAAAAGTGACAGTACAGTAGTGATTAGATTTAGATTCGTACTAGATTCTAGACTCTAGATTGAAGATTGAATTCTAGATCTAGATTTTAGATTCTAGTGTGTGTTTGTCGAGTAGAGAGCTAGATCTAGTTGTAAGTTATCTAATCTATCTACTATCTAGATCTAGTTACTCTAGTCTAGTATTACCTATCCCAGTCTGCCCCGTCTAGTGGCGTCTAAGCTAAGGCAAGGCCTAAAAGGTGTGTGTGACTGTGTAGAGTTGTAAATGTAGACTGTAGAGTTCACTAGTGTAATAGACAGTGACTGTAGCATTGCTAGTGTCACAGTAGTGTGAGTTGTAGTAACAATCTACACAGTAATTTAGAAATTTTGTCTAGGACTTAGTGTCAGTAAATATTGTAACATGCACTTATTACTCTAGCCCACAATCTAGATCTAGTATGCAATGTAGCAAAATGTTACAATGTATCTATATCCACTTATTTAGTAGGCCTTGTACCCTGGTTATTAGATCTAGAGTTTAGATTTAGTAATAGAATCTAGGCTTAATGCTCAATATATATTGACCTAAAGTAGTTATAGATTTAATGGCTAGTTTTAGTTTCAATTTTATTTAAAATTTTGATTATGTATAAAAATGTAAACTATAATTATAAGAGAAAATTCTGAGTAGAAATATTGTGTGTACATCTATTTTTCAGATTAGGCCTACCTGAATTAAATCAGTGCATATAGACCTCTAGAAAGAAGCCTACACAATTTCCAGGTAACCTCAACCAAGACTATCAACAAAACATGAAATCAAAATGTGTGTTATAATGAAGATTTCATCTAAGACTGCAATTTATGAAGAACAATATTTGATGCAAGAAAAAAAAATCCCCTGCAATTACTGGAAAGTAATAAATCAAATACCTTTACCTTTAAATATTAAATAAATGATAAATTTATTTACTAGATATTGAATTTTTCTCATTCATTTTATGTTGAATTTCTTTTTTTAAAATTGTATTTGTAATGTTAGTTTATGAAAATATTGTAAACAATAGTGAGAGTTGTATGGTAGTAAAGCTCCAGTTTCGAACCCGTTGATCCATGGATCTGACAACATAGAGTTCACCTATTTTTGTGACCTTGGCATAGGAAGGGATGATTTGGTCAGCCATACGCCCATCCACATTTACTTTCACTAACGTGAGTTAGGTACCCATCACTGCTGGGTGCACTCAGGGACTTTCTACTAACTACTGGGTTAGCAGTCTAATGCCAGTGTGAGTTGCTTAAAACAAAATTTGCAAGTAAAATACTATTTAGTTTCCTAAACAGTTTTAAAAATATTTGAACCCACACAAACACAAAGAACTGGTATTAAAACAACACACTCAATAAAAGAATAATTAAGTTTAATAATTTATAAAAGGACATATTTAGGATGTACATGTAATATTGTTTAATATGAACAATGAAACCAGTTGCTCATATCATATTTCTACTCATAATTAAGTTAAAGCAATATTTGTGAACAGAAATATATATTTACAATGACATATGAAAATGGGATTTATTGGTTGAGCATTACAGCACACAATTGATAATCCAGAGAAGTGGTTTGAGGGCTTGAGTACATTAAGGGTAACTGGCTTGAGATACTGACTTTAAGTGTAAACCACACAACTGTTTTATTAGCCTAAGTCAAAAAAACAAGACATTATTTTTTATTATTACAAGTGGAACATGCTTCATCTGTGGAATAATATTTTCATTAACAGTAAAAATAAATATTAAATAGTGTACACAGACACGAAAAATACATGCTTACTGTAAAGCAAAAGAAATTATTCTAAAACAATGTAATATACATTAGGCTTATTTAGTCATATCTGTTTATTCTGAGTGATATAGTCAGAAAACTGTAATTATAGCATATTTAATTTCTACTAAGTATGGCTTGTACAACAGTATGAATATCTAGAATCTAGCTATATAGATTAATTAAAGTTGCTGATTTTTTTTTTTAAATCTTGGAATTAAATTTTCAATGTTAAATTAAAAGCTCAATGACAGTAACACAAAGCCAAACAAAGCTTATTACAATTAAACTAATTAGACTCTAATAATAGTAATTATTAGATTAATCCAATTTTAGGCCCACTTTGGGCTTAAATCAAATTTGGAATTTCTAGAGCTACTACTAGATATAGAATTTTATCTAGTAATACTGGTACACGATAACTTGTCTATACTAAGCAGACGACTAATTAGTAATTACGGTTATTAGGTCTAGCCTACTGTCACCGTGTAATATCTAGTTTATCTACTTCTAGATCTAGATCTAGTACTAAAAGAAAAAGTACTAGGAAAAGGAATTATTTTAAAAAATATGGCATTGATTTAAAATAGGGGCCTATTTATTAAAATGAATAAAGGCAAAGTCTTTATTACTAAATAGGCCTAATTTAAATTAGGAGCCTATAGGCCTAATTAACTATAATAATATGATTAATACATAGGGTCAAATTACTAATTTAATCAGGCCTAAACTTTCTAAGCAAAATAAAGTCTAAAGAAAAATTTATGGGCCTAAATTCAAAAGTTAAGTCTAAAGGCCAAAGGTTTCTATTTTACAAAATGATCGTAAATCTAACTAATTATTCTATTATTACTAAATCTAGCTTAAATACTACTAGCTATTAAGTACTAAACTAATATAAATACTAACACCTAATAATAATATTAATAAAAGTATTCATATAGTTCGCTATAAAAGAAAATACTCTATAGTCTATATATATTATTTAATTATAGATCTAGGTCTAACTAAAATAAGGCAGAGATCTAGATCTAAATAAAATACTTAGGACCTAGATCTAGCAAATAAATAATAATACTATTTGACGATTTGTTAGGCCTATATCAGACTATGACTATAACTAGATCTAGATTCTATATCTTATTAATATCTATCTACAGTTTATAACCAGAGTTTCTTCCAGGCATCTCTTCGGGGGGGCGAAGCCCCCCCCCCCCCCCCCCCCCCCCCCGAAATTTTTTTACCGCCCCCCCCGAACGAAATGAAATTTATATAATTTATATAGAAAATATATACTTTTAACAGTGTCCGCCCCCCCGAAGAAAGTTTACCGCCCCCCCCCCCGAAGATTTCAAGTGCCCCCCCGGAGAAAAATGTCTGGAAGAAACACTGTTTATAACTTAGTTAATAAACTTAGACTTAGTGTGTTAGTCACTGTTAGTGTATAGTATAGTGTATACTGTACTTAGTGTACTATTAATATTAATTAGTACTAGATCTAAGTACTAAGTTAGTACACTAGAGTAGAATCTAATTATTAAAGTTCTTTAATTCTTTAGACTTGGTCACTTGACTTTACGACGTCTTATTTAGTAAAGAATCTTTAGTTCTTTACTCTTCTTTAAAAAAATCTTTAGAGTTTAGAACTTTAGACTGACTACGGTACCTACCACTAAAATACTAAATAAATGACTAAAGTCTAAAACTAAAACATAAATCTAACGAGTCGGTTGTATTCTAAATAAAATTCTAGATCTAGATCTAGATTCTTTATTAAAATCTGAAAAGTTGAAAAGTCAATTCTTTATCTAGAAAGATCTAGAATCTAGATTAGATTCTAGATCTATCTCGAATTCTAGATCTAAATTCATAAAATTCTGATTCTAAAACTTGTATTTGTTTTGAAGCCAAAAGCGAAAGTAGCTTTCCTAACTTTAAAAAAAAAGATTTAATAAAAATATCCAGATTTGGTTTAAAAAAACGCCAACCGGCAGGACTCCATTTGGACTCCACTTCAACAGCCTATAGCAGTACATTGAAATAATATTGGAATGCCGAAGAGTGACTGAAATAGACCCCCCACACACACACACACTGTGCTATCTATAATATAAGCGGGCTGGGCGTGTGTCAGTCCTTCTGTCATCGCTATAGATTTTGAAACCATAAAAGTAAACATCGCACCATGCTGTGCTTTTCAGTGCACCGCAGTGTCTTATTATAAGTAATAGAGTAGGGTTTGTTTATATAACGGCATAGAGCTATTTTATAATTTCCACTGTTTGTACAATTTTGCATAACATAAAGAGAATATTAAATACACGCACATTGCTAAAACATATTAAAAGGATCAATGTCAAATATCGTTTTCGTTAATATTCCCAGAAAAAGTGGATACATATTAATAACATAATAACAGTACGGTAGAAAAATCTAATTAAACTGCTTAGTAATTTTGCCAATGGAGGTAAGTCAAAGATAAATTGAACTCACGCTAAAAATGTGAATGCAAAATCTGCAAGACGGAATAATTGTTGGAATAATATAATTAGCAAAATGTGAATGCAAATTATGCAGACGTGTAAGAGTACATTATTGTTGGAATATTATTATTAGCATTGATTGATAAAAGGCTATCTTTTATTTATTTTATTCACTGAATGTACTGTTTACTAATTATAATTTTTAATCAACTATTCTCCATTACTATATTAAGTCATCACGTTCATTAGGTGCGCAATGGTTTTAGTCATGAAACTTTATTGTAAATTTTTAAAAGTACTGAAAAAAAAAAATTCATAAAAAACGTTTTAATAACAAGCTTTTATGTAATGATGCACTAAAAAGTAGAAAATAAATTATAGACTACTATTTAAATAACTATAAAGAAAAGCGTGGGTCACTTTAGTATCTATTGGATACCTTTACTAATGTTAAGGAAGACACCCACGCTTTTCTTTATAGTTATTTAAATAGTAGTCTATAATTTATTTTCTACTTTTTAGTGCATCATTACATAAAAGCTTGTTATTAAAACGTTTTTTATGAATTTTTTTTCAGTACTTTACATGTTTTATCTACAATAGAGTTACATGACTAAAAACCATTGCGCGCCTACTGAATATCACGTTCAGTAGGCGCGCAATGGTTTTTGAACGCAGCCATTACGTGGTCGTGATGGCGCAGCTATTGATGACGCGTGTGGTGTGGTTGGCTAGACATGCCTACTAATTCGGTCCAAATTTTAATTAATTCATAAAAAATCAATTAGGCATCCAATTAAGTCAAATTTAGTTTCAAATTGCATTGTCTTCATGTCTTGACCCACGTGCCAACTGTGAATCGTATCGGTCAAGTAGAACTGTCCGAATTTTCACTCCTGCGTTTCTATCTAGACTGACGACAGACAGAATGACGAGGAAGTGAGTTAAATAAAAGCTTGTAAAAAAATTCATAAAAAACGTTTTAATAACAAGCTTTTATGTAATGATGCACTAAAAAGTAGAAAATAAATTATAGACTACTATTTAAATAACTATAAAGAAAAGCGTGGGTCACTTTAGTATCTATTGGATACCTTTACTAATGTTAAGGAAGACACCCACGCTTTTCTTTATAGTTATTTAAATAGTAGTCTATAATTTATTTTCTACTTTTTAGTGCATCATTACATAAAAGCTTGTTATTAAAACGTTTTTTTATGAATTTTTTTTTCAGTACTTTACATGTTTTATCTACAATAGAGTTACATGACTAAAAACCATTGCGCGCCTTCTGAATATCACGTTCAGTAGGCGCGCAATGGTTTTTGAACGCAGCCATTGAAGCTATTGAAGGTGATGACGCGTGTGGTGTGGTTGGCTAGACATGCCTACTAATTCGGTCCAAATTTTAATTAATTCATAAAAAATTAATTAGGCATCCAATTAAGTCAAATTTAGATTCAGATTGCATTGTCTTCATGTCTTGACCCACGTGCAAACTGTGAATCGTGTCGGTCAAGTAGAACTGTCTGAATTTTCACTCCTGCGTTTCCGTCTAGACAGACTGACGACTGACGACAGAGGAAGTGAGTTAAATAAAAGCTTGTAAAAATGCATGAATTTATAAAGTGCAATATGGTCGGTAAAACACGGATATTCTAAATACTGCCTTTAATTTATTTGCGGAAAAGCTAGGGGTTTTATAACAGAGGCGTAGCAAGAGGGGGGGGGGGGGGGAGGGTGGAAATCGAAAGTTTGAGGGAGGTGGGAGGGTGTAAATCGAAATTTTCCGCCGGCGCTCGGAAAGGGCGCGATTTGGCGCTACGGGATAGAATGTGAGCAATATGCCTTTATGATTACATTTAAATGGAGTGTTGTGTTTGTTTTTTCGTTTTTGTTTTTTCTTTGCGTTCGTTTGTGTTGTATTTAGTTTTGTTCTGTTCCCAACTTGGTACATTTAAAAAAGATTTACCGTGTGTTGTGGTTGTGTTGTGGTTGTGTTGTGGTTGTTTTGTGGTTGTGTTGTGGTTGTGTTGTGGTTGTGTTGTGATTGTGTTGTGGTTGTGTTTTGTTTGTGTTTGTGTTGTGTTTTTGTTTGTTTTGTTCTGTTCCAAAGTTGGTATATTTTAAAAAGATTTACCGTGGCGGAGCACGGGATGCAGCTAGTTCTTTTATGTACACCGTCACACTAATACTAATATAAAGTACACAAAAATACATGTATGTACACTTTAATATAGGCTTATATTACACACATATTGTAGAGAAGTTGGGACTACACAGTTTAGTCTATTTGAAAATTTGACCAATAAGACTGAACAAGTGCTACGGATACATTTAATTTTAGAACAAAAAACTGAACATTTAATTACAACAAACTGAACAGGTAAAATTAACTCTATTTTTTAAGACTTCCCTAGTCAGGGTTGTGACTTTTTGCCCCATGCTGGGTTAGGTTCAAATAAGGCATTGAGGCAAAAGGTTATAAATTACTACAGCACAGTCTAGCCACCAAACTTTAATTAAACAATGAAATCAATTGGTAGTAAGGCTTAAAATTACCTGGGGTTGTGGTTCGAACCAAAGTGAAACAGAATATTCAATTTTAGAAAATAAAGCTCTATGCATTTGATTAGTAACTAGTTATAGTTAAATACCTTTTAAAGCACCACACCATAGGGCATAAGTTACCAAACCAGGGGACACACAAATTTAATCCACAGGATAAAATATAATTTCTTGTGATATCCTGCAAAGTAATCAACTTAAAACTAAAACCAGCAGATCTGGTCATCCGTGAAAATAAAGACTAATAATTTAATTAAATCCTTTCCTTGCATATAATTAAACCATAAAAACAAAATCCTAGAAAGACAAAGTGACTTTTAACCCCACCCATGTGTCAACTTGCCCCACCACAAATATTGACAGATTTTCTCTCATAATTTATTTATAGAAAAGTGACTGAAGGAATAGAGTACTGCTGGTGTGTAGCCAATAGGTAAGAGCAGCTGTCACTTCATAAATAAATAGATATCTATAATATAATCTATAATATAAGCGGGCTGAGCGTGTCCTTCCTTCCGTCCGTCATCGCTATAGATTTTGGGACTATAAAAGTAAACTGCGCACCACGCTGTGCTTTTCAGTGCACCGCAGTGTCTTATTATATGTATTAGAGTAGGGTTTGTTTATATAGCGGCAAAGAGCTATTTTATAATTTCCACTGTTTGTACAATTTTGCATAACGTAAAGAGAATATTAAATACACGCACACTGCTAAAACATATTAAAAGGATCAATGTCAAATATTATTTTCTTATTTATGCTTTGAAAAGATGTAAACATTTTAATAACGTAATAACAGTCGGGTAGAAAAATCAAATTAATTTAACTCTTTTTTTTCTAATTTTGACAAAGGAGGTAATTTAAAAATACATTAAACTCACGCTAATAAAAAATGTGAATGCAAATATTCGTTCGTCATAGAAGGAATTAGTGTTGCAATAATATAATTAGCAAAATGTGAATGCAAATTATTCGGATGTGTAAGAGGAAATTATTGTTAGAAAATTATAATTAGCATGGATTGATAAAAGGCAATCTTTTATTTATTTTTTTCACTGAATGTAGGCATTACTGTTTATTACTTATAATTTTTAATCAACTATTCAGCACTATTATAGACGCGTCATCACGTTCATTAGGTGCGCAATGGTTTTAGTTATGAAACTCTTTTGTAAATTTTTAAAATTTTAAGTACTGGAAAAAAATGCGTGAATGGATAAAGTGAAATAGTGTAGGTAAAACACGGTATTTTAAATACTGCCTATTATTTATACTGTTTTCTAATTATTATTCTATATTTCGGGTTTTATAGGAGAGGCGTAGCGAGGGGGGGGGGGGGCATATGTCCCCGGGTGCCGACCTTAAGGGGCGCCAAAGTGGGTTGGAAAAAATGTGCGAGGGGGGGGGGGTGGTGGAAATCGAAAGTTTTAGGGAGGGGGGGGGGGGAAGGGGTGCAAATCGAAAGTTTGAGGGGGGGTGCAAATCACCGGAAAGGGCGCGATTTGGCGCTACGGGCTAGACTGTGAGCAATATGCCTTTATGATTGCATTTAAATTGTGTTTATGTTATGAGTGTTGTGTTTGTTTTTTCGTTGTTTTTTTTGCGTTCGTTTGTGTTGTGTTTAGTTTTGTTCTGTTCCCAAGTTGGTACATTTAAAAAAGATTTACCGTGGCGGAGCACGGGATGCAGCTAGTATAATATATATGTACATATATTTATATTATATACATATCTATATATATATATAAATAAATATACATATAAATACACACATATGTAAGTTATTATATAATTATAACTTAGATGTTTCTATTTTAAACTCAGTTCTTTGTTTTTAAAATGTTTTTGCACTTGTAACTTATTTTCTGTAGTAAAGATTGTGGTTTAGCCTACTCTGGATAATTGGACGAATATTTCAAGATATACATTAATCAAAACTTTCATTTTGTATATTTAGAACTGTCATAAGTTTTGAACAACATATTCAGAAAGTGGTTGAAGCATATTTCACTCCCATCCCTCATTATCGGTTCCCAGAAAGAAGCGCAACGGAAAAAAAAGCGCAAACGGAAAAAAAGCGCACACACAAAAAAGCGCAAAGAGTAAACAGCGCAAACAGAAAAAATGCGCACACAAAAATTTCCGCACACAGAAAAAGTATCGGCGACGGACGTTAGTTTCGTAAACTGCACTAGACATCTTTTTCTTTTAGTGAAAATTCATTGACATGTTACATCTTTTGAGACAGTCGTAATTAGTGCGTTGGGCTTGTATGAAAACTCACTTCGAACTAACTCAATTACATGCTATTTACTTTAACATGACAAGGTAAGCATCACCCTACTGTTGTGATGTGAAGTGAGGACAGGGTCGACAATAAACCAACACGAAGTCTGGATATAATTAACTTCTTTATTGTTTGAAAGTCAGAACAAGACCTAGACTGCCTATTAGAGAATGGACCCCTTAACTTTCCTAACCCCACCATTTATTATACCCTACCTAACCTCTAAATTCCCTGCGCTTTATGTCACTTCCCTCCCAATCGTTCCTATTCTACAGAATTGTGTGTGCTATAAGTATAATCTCAATTTAACTAAATTAGACTATAGTTTGAAGGGTAATGAAAACATGTAAACAAAAGGGTCGCTAAATCTATGCGAATACTTATTTGTAACAATCCTAACACAAACCAAAGCATGTACTAAACGGCTACAGGACATTACCCCCCCCCCCCTATTTATTACCATAATCCTAACCTTAAGACAAAAATCCTAATAATTAACCTCACCCTAAAACTAACTAAAAACCAAACCCAACTCTAGATATTGATTTAAGCCTAACCCTAACCCTCCTCTAACCCTAGCTGAACCTTAAGCTATGACCGGTGGGGGGGGGGGGGGGGTAATGTCCTACTGGGCGGGGGTATTTGTCTTCGTAACCCTCAAAGAGGGTCTACACTACCATAATATTCTGTCTAGCTATTCAGTAGTTCATCCCAAAGCACGACGACATTAAGGTATACAAATTATTCGACAGGACGACATTATTTAATTTTACTATTTATTCAATTTATTGTACTATAAAAAATAGATAAGACGACTTGAACGAACGATACTAAGACCGTACTACAGTACGACATCACCTTAACACAACAAGAACAATAGTACTTTTTAACTTCTTTCCCCGACAACAACGAACTAAAACGTCACATTGTAACTATTCAATGCCTCATTTACTTTCGCACTAATATTCGCTCACACATCACAACAATATATATATATATATATATATATATATATATATATATATATATATATATATATATATATATATCAGTAGCGTACGCAGGGGGGAGCAGGGGGAGCTGCCGCTCCCCCTCTGGCCATTTTCAGCAAAGTGGCGCCTTTTTGGAAACTTTTTAAACTCAAAGTTTTAAACAATGATATTTGTTAAAAAATATTTTTGGTCGGCACATCTATGTAAATCACAAGATTTCTTTTCATGCAGCAATTAAGCATTATTGTACTAGTCTAGTAGTGTCTACGTTTACAACACGTATTAGCAGCTGCATCAGTTCTAAAAATAACCATTACGATGCATTGCAATGTTTAAAAAACCTCTACGGTAGTACCACTTGGCAAGAGGGGTGTTAAGTTTAAGGCAACTGTATAATGTATTTGCTTACGAATAATTGAATTAGAAAATGTTATACATAAAACTTCACAGATAATTACTTTATATATACAGTTTGAATCGTGTGATTAATTTTTTAAAAATTACAATACAGAAACAAATACAACTGATGTGGCACCTCTATTTAAATTTACTTATGAGCAAACTGCGTAGTGGTTGGTTATCCCCCCCCCCCCCCCCCCCCCAACACACCTCACCACCACAATTGTGTAGAGCGACATTAATGTCACACCTAGGTATACACTGGGTTGGATAATTGACCTAAAGTGACCGGACAGTGGTGAATGAAGTTGACCCCCCCCCCCCCCCCCAACCCACCTTGAACTGATCTGTTAAGTACATGTAGAAAAACGCGTAATGATGTACCAAAGTACCATGCCGCCAGAAAATTAGCTTTTTAAACGTAAAACTCTGTGAATATTGTTTTTACAATTACCAGTAAAAAGGAGTGTGATCCATACAGTGATCTAACCCATACCTATCACTATGTTAAAAATTGAACTTTAAAGATCACAAAGAAGCAGTAGTTAATTAAAATATATGATCCGAACTAAAAGACTGTTATTTAGTTAAATGTAGGCTCATATTCCAAATGTTCTTCTATTATTTAGAAATGCGTGGTTTTATATCAACCCTGATTTTAAAAACTTTCATTTTGCTGTGATACTTTAGCATTTATGATGACGATATATTAAATTCTGATCATAGACAAAAACATGTTGTAAACACGAATAGAGTTAAACAATTTCATTATATTCTAAAGTAATTATTTATTTGTTTTGACATTTGTAATTAAATGTGTAGATATATACATATTTATATTAAGAGAGTGATTATTTCCCCTATTTCACTTGTCTTAAATAATTTCCCAGGAATTATTATGTAAGAATTTTTTTTACAAGAATTACAAAACAGATTGTGTTACGTTCATTGTTTTTGGTTGTAGTATGTGTATATATATATTTTGTTTGTTTAGACTGATACAATTTTTGTTTTGTCAGCCTACATTGTGTGTTTTTTCTTATTTCTTCAGAGTGCTACTTTCAATTTAATTTACATCATAGCGAAGTAATGACATACAGTTAGTTATATATATATATATATATATATATATATATATATATATATATATATATATATATATATATATATATATATATATATATATATATATATATATATATATATATATACGTATATAATTATAAAACGTGTTAAACATTCAGCGCCTTTTTTTGCTCTTTTCGCTCCCCCTACAACGAAAACCTGGATACGCCTCTGATATATATATATATATATATATATATATATATATATATATATATATGAGGTAAGTAGGTAGGTAGGTAGCTAGCTAGCGAGCTAGGTAGATAAGTAGGTAGGTAGGTGCCTCATGATGAAATAATATCAAATACAATATAATACATCATTGTTATGATGTGTTTTATCATGGTATTTTGGTGCGAATGAATGTTGGTGAGAGAGATATAGCGAATGCATGTTTGATGACGCGGAAGAAAGAGAGTGAAGTTTTGCGATAGAAACGGGTTAATATAGTATGCAGGCTTGGGAGTTCGGACTAGGGAGAATGTGAGAGATACTTCTTGTAATGCCGATATCAAGGATAGTTTTCAGAGGCGTATCCAGGTTTTCGTTGTAGGGGGAGCGAAAAGAGCAAAAAAAGGCGCCGAATTTTGAACAAGTTCTATATACGTGTATTTTATATATATATATATATATATATATATATATATATATGTATGTATATCTATATATATATATATATATAATTACTAGCTTTATGTCATTACTTCGCTATGATGTAAAATAAATTGAAAGTAGCACTCTGAAGAAATAAGAAAAAACATACAATGTAGGCCGACAAAACAAAAAATGTATCAATCTAAACAAAAAAAATATATACACACACAACAACCAAAAACAATGAACGTAACACAATCTGTTTTGTAATTCTTGTAAAAAAAAAATTCTTACATAATAATTCCTGGGAAATTATTTAAGACAAGTGAAATAGGGGAAAAAATCACTCTCTTACTATAAATATGTATATATCTACACATTTAATTATAAACGTCAAAACAAATAAATAATTACTCTAGAATATAATGAAATTCTTTAACACTATTCGTGTTTACAAAATGTTTTTGTCTATAATCAGAATTTAATATATCGTCATTATAAATGCTAAAGCATTACAGCATAATGAAAGTTTTTAAAATCAGAGTTGGTATAAAACCACGCTTTTCGATAAAATAGAACAACATTCGGAATAACAGCCTACATTGAACTAAATATCGGTGTTTTTGTACAGATCAAATATTTTTAATTAACTACTGCTTCTTTGAGTTCTTTAAAAGTAATTTTTTAACATAGTGATAGGTATGGGTTAGATCACTGTATTGATCACACACCTTTTTACTGGTAATTGCAAAAACAATATTCACAGAGTTTTACGTTTAAAAAGCTAATTTTCTGGCGGCATGGTACTTTGGTACATCATTACGCGTTATTCTACATGTACTTAACAGTTCGGGGTGGGTTGGGGGGGGGGGGGGGTCGGTTCAACTTCATTCACCACAGTCCGGTCACTTTAGGTCAATTATCCAACCCAGTGTATACCTAGGTGTGACATTAATATCGCTCTACACAATTGGGGTGGTGCTTGTGTGTGTGTAGGGGGGGGGGGGGGAGATAACCAACTCAGAGTGAACATAGCGTCAGTTTTTAGATGACTGTTCTAAACATAAATATTATTCACAAATATATATTACACATATATATATTACAGAAATAGATTTAAATAAGTAGCAGTGGTATTATGACAATATTTTTTTACAGAGGGGTCCATGGGGGAGGGGGTTGTAATTGTTTCATATAATTTGTAATCGTAATCACTATCGCCCAAACTGTAAGAATACTACTACCTCATCGTGATGACGTTGTTGACCTTGTCAAAATTTCCCCACCACTACGCAGTTTGCTCATAAGTAAATTTAAATAGAGGTGCCACATCATTTGTATTTGTTTCTGTATTGTATTTTTTTTTAAATTAATCACACGATTCAAACTATATATATAAAGTAATTATGTGTGCAGTTTTATATATAACATTTTCTAATTCAATTATTCGTACGCAAAAACATTATACAGTTGCCTTAAACTTAACACCCCTCTTGCCAAGTGGTACTACCCGTAGAGGTTTTTTAAACATTGCAACGCATCGTAATGGTTATTTTTAGAATGGCAAAATGATTCAGCTGTTAATACGTGTTGTAAACGTAGACACTACTAGACTAGTACAATAATGCTTAATTGCTGCATGAAAAGAAATCTTGCGATTTACATAGATGTGCCGACTAAAAATATTTTTTTTAACAAATTTCATTGTTTAAAACTTTGAATTAAAAAAGTTTCCAAAAAGGCGCCACTTTGCTGAAAATGGCCAGAGGGGGAGCGGCCGCTCCCCCAGCTCTCCCCCTGCGTACGCTACTGATAGTTTTATATTTATTTAAACGAGAATAGTAGTTGAATCTTCTTCTTTTTCTTCGTTCTTAATTTTTAGTGTTGGAGGGGATCGAGTTTGCCAGGGTTTGAACTCGAGTCTTTTTGTTTTCGAATTTATCAACCATGAGCTGTTGCCGACTCGACCACGCCTCCTTCACAATTATTTTAATTTTAAGGGTACGTGTCAACTGGTTATGCGCCATTGACTCCGATTTCAGCCTGCTTTTCTTTTTGGATTTGCTTCCATAGCCTTTTTCCAACCAAGAACAAACTACAAGGAAGCAGTTGTTTGATTTTGCAGTTGTATTTCCTAGAAGAGTGGCTGTCCCCAGCTAACGAGCCTCACCTGTCCGAGGCTGACCCCTAGTAGTTGAATAAATATTGATCAAGAAAATAATAGGCATTGTGAAGAGCGATTATTGCCCGTATCGTGGTGATGTGAATGCATATGGTAGTGGTATGCTTTAAATGGTAGCATACCACGTGATCAAACACGACACTCTAGCAGCAGCCCTAACAGTCATGTAAAAATGTGTCATCTGGTCCATATAGGTTTTTGTGCTAAAATTTCTCGTTGTTTTTTCTGTGTGCGCTTTTTTTCCGTGTGCGCTTTTTGTTTTGCGCTTTTATCCGTTGCGCATTTTGGTCACCCACCAAAAACTAGATAGCCTCTTCCCCCTAATAAATCATTAGGGGATCTACTCATCCACTAAACTAAAATTTCCACACACAAAAAAAAAATTCTGTGTAATAAATTATACACTGAAATTACACTGTTTAATAAAAACCATTCCAAATAAAATTGTTTTTTTTTTTCCGCAAAAGGCTATAACAGTAGGAAGAATGCACAAAGTACAAGTAGCCTACTGAATGACATGAAACTAGGTGCTTCACTTTAACACTTCTACCTCAATATCAATAGCTTATAGATCTAGTTTGGTAAAAAAAAAACAAAAAAAAACGGTGTACAGTTAATGTAAGGTTAGGTGAAACCTGTTCTCACTATCACAGATTTGGTTAGTCCAAAAGTCAACAGCTCCGAGGAAAATCTGGAAAAAAAAAAACAACTGAGATGTTAATACAGTCTTAACCTTAGCTCTGCAACAAAACAGACATAGAAAAGTTGGTAAAATCACGATATAGCGTCGGAAATTATTGGGTAATGTTCGTTGAGTTTCGGTAACATTCGTTACTGTAAACCATAGTTTATTTGACCGTTGAAAAAAAAATAAAGTCAACTGCATTAAATTAATGTTTTAACTTAATTTAATGTTTAACTGACAAAAATTTAGCAACAATTAGTAAATCTAAATATTATTAATAAAGTCGAGTGTAGTAATTTATGTTTTTTTAAGAAACAGAAAAAAACCTGCAGAAGATTTGCGACAACCAGCTCTAGTTCTGTTAGTATTTAGATCTAGTAAATAAGACTAGACGATTAGATTTACTTAAGTTAAAAGTAGTAAGAATACAGTAGCGTACGCAGGGGGGGGGGGAGCAGGGGGAGCGGCCGCTCCCCCTCTGGACATTTTTAGCAAAGTGGCGCCTTTTTGGAAACTTTTTAAACTCAAAGTTTTAAACATTGATATTTGTTAAAAAATTATCTTTGGTCGGCACATTTGAAACGTAAATCTCTGTGAATATTGTTTTTGCAATTACCAGTAAAAAATGTGTTAGCAATACAGTGATCTAAACCATACCTTCTCATTATGTCAAAGCATACTTAAAGTCATTAGCTAATTAAAAAGTGCATGATCTGAAATGTATGACCGATATTTTAGTTATATGTAGGCTATAATTCCGAATCTTTTACTACTACATTGAAAAGCTGGCTTTTATACCAACTCTGATTTTAAAAAAACTTTCATTATGCTGTAATACTTTAACATTTATGATGACAATATATTTAAATCTGATTGTAGAGAAAATATTTTTGTAAAAACGAATAGTGTTAAATTACTTTATTAGATTCTAAAGTAATTATTGATTTGTTTTGATATTTATAATAAAATGTGTAGACATATACATATTTATATTAAGATATTGATTATTTCCCCTTTTCGCTAGTCTTAATAGATGTCCAGGAATTATTATGCAATTTTTTTTTACAAGGATTACAAAACAGATTATGCCGCGTTCATTGTTTTTGGTTCTAGTGTGTTTATATATATATATATATATATATATATTTTATATATGTTTTTGGTTCTAGTGTGTTTATATATTGGGTGACACCATTTAGGGGGGGGGGTGACACCAAGGCAAAAAATAGCAAAATATATAGAGAAAAACTTGAGGGGGGGGGGTGCCAATCGAAAATTTGAAATCTTGTGACACCATTAAGTGCCTCACCGGGTGACACGCGACCTCGCTACGCCACTGTATATATATATATATATATATATATATATATATATATATATATATATATATATATATATATATATACTTATATTATATAAAAGATATTACAAATTAGGCGCATTCTTTTGCTATTTCCGCTCCCCCTACACCGAAAACCTGGATAAGCCTCTGTAAGAATAACTAGAATAATGTTTAGTAGCAGCAATAATTAGCGCATACACTTAAAATAATTAGAAATACAAAATAATTAGCAAAACAGTATTTAAAATGCAACTAAAATCAATCCTTGCACATTTTTAAACATTATGTGTTAAAAATAATATGGCGGCAAATAAATGATGGTTTACGGTATTTCCGGTGGTTTCCGGAACGGCTCGACAGACTACGCCATGGTTTTACTGTTTTTTACTGCTGTACAGTTCCGGAATAATAACCGACGCTATATCGTGATTTTACCGAAAAGTTGATCCAGTAACAGTTTTAGCTCAATAATATATTGACTATATGGAGGACAATTGTAATTGTACTTGTAGTATGTCCAAAAGACAATCTAGAAAAATGTGTTTGTAAATCTCATTTGCATATTCAAATAGTGCAAAAATATTATGTTACGAGAAAAATGGCCCGTTGAGGAAGGATACACCGGGCGCTAGGTTGATAGTGCTGTCTCTTTTCTCTAAACTAAAACCAACCCACCCCCACCCCCCAACACCCCCACCCCCCCCCCCCCACCCCCCTAAAAACATGTCTACCGTCCCATTCAACGAAATATAATTATATACTTTTTCCAGTGTCCGCCCCCTCCCCGAAAATTCTACCCCCGCCCCCGAAAATTTCAAGTACCCCCACCCCTCTCCGGGGAGGAAAAAGTCTACACTAAAACCACCCCACCCCCCCCACACACCACCCCCCACCCCACCCCCCCCCCACACACACACCACCCCCCCCCCCCGCCACACACACACACACCACCCCCACCACCCCCCTAAAAAAACATGTCTACCGTCCCATTCAACGAAATATAATTATATACTTTTTCCAGTGTCCGCCCCCTCCCCGAAAATTCTACCCCCGCCCCCGAAAATTTCAAGTACCCCCATCCCTCTCCGGGGAGGAAAAAGTCTGAAAGAAACACTGGTGTCGCGCTTAGCCACCACCCGAAGAATTGCATTAAAGAAATTGCAAGAAAACCACTTTTTAGATTAGACACATTAATTAGGCGGTAATTTTATTATAGAGTATCGATGAAGAAATTTCTTTTGAGTTAGGGAGGGGGGGGGGGCTCAGACGTTCTTACGCGGGGGTGGGGCTTCGCACCTACCCGAAGAATTGTATGAAAGAAACTCTTCACGCAAACCACTTAGATTAGACCAAATTGCCTTTGTATTGAATGTTTACTCGATAATCAATGACGTCATATAAATGTGTGCACTATCCGGCTTGAGATTATTTTCTACTCTGTGCGCTAAATGTGTCGACGTCATACTTCGTTTTTCGAATTACTATGCATGTTTTTATTTTCCTTGTGTTTTCTCTAGAGCGTTCTTGTCAGACAGATAGATAGATAGATAGATAGATAGATAGATAGATAGATAGATAGATAGATAGATAGATAGATAGATAGACAGACAGCGAAACTATTATTATAGATGAATATGATGTTTACTTTCGGAGAATCTGCTCAAATTTCATAGGGAGTTCATTGATAGATGTCCATTCTATAACATCATAATATAAGACATATGATCAATTTTAATCATTGGGACCCCTGGCTTTTAATTTTAGTCATACCAGCATACAGCTTTAGTAAGGCTACACTAAATATATTTTTACAAGCTTTTATTTAACTCACTTCCTCTGTCGTAAGTCGTCAGTCGACAGTCTGTCGTCAGTCTAGACGGAAACGCAGGAGTGAAAATTCGGACAGTTCTACTTGACCGACACGATTCACAGTTGGCACGTGGGTCAAGACATGAAGACAATGCAATCTGAAACTAAATTTGACTTAATTGGATGCCTAATTGATTTTTTATGAATTAATTAAAATTTGGACCGAATTAGTAGGCATGTCTAGCCAACCACACCACACGCGTCATCAATAGCTGCGCCATCACGACCACGTAATGGCTGCGTTCAAAAACCATTGCGCGCCTACTGAACGTGATATTCTACTGGCGCGCAATGGTTTTTAGTCATGTAACTCTATTGTAGATAAAACATGTAAAGTACTGAAAAAAAATTCATAAAAAACCTTTTAATAACAAGCTTTTATGTAATGATGCACTAAAAAGTAGAAAATAAATTATAGACTACTATTTAAATAACTATAAAGAAAAGCGTGGGTGTCTTCCTTAACATTAGTAAAGGTATCCAATAGATACTAAAGTGACCCACGCTTTTCTTTATAGTTATTTAAATAGTAGTCTATAATTTATTTTCTACTTTTTAGTGCATCATTACATAAAAGCTTGTTATTAAAAGGTTTTTTATGAATTTTTTTACAAGCTTTTATTTAACTCACTTCCTCGTCAGTCTGTCGTCAGTCTAGACGGAAACGCAGGAGTGAAAATTCGGACAGTTCTACTTGACCGATACGATTCAAAGTTAGCACGTGGGTCAAGACATGAAGACAATGCAATCTGAAACTAAATTTGACTTAATTGGATGCCTAATTTATTTTTTATGAATTAATTAAAATTTGGACCGAATTAGTAGGCATGTCTAGCCAACCACACCACACGCGTCATCACCTTCAATAGCTGCGCCATCACGTAATGGCTGCGTTCAAAAACCATTGCGCGCCTACTGAACGTGATGTTCAGTAGGCGCGCAATGGTTTTTAGTCATGTAACTCTATTACAAATAAAACATGTAAAGTACTGAAAAAAAAATTCATAAAAAAACGTTTTAATAACAAGCTTTTATGTAATGATGCACTAAAAAGTAGAAAATAAATTATAGACTACTATTTAAATAACTATAAAGAAAAGCGTGGGTGTCTTCCTTAACATTAGTAAAGGTATCCAATAGATACTAAAGTGACCCACGCTTTTCTTTATAGTTATTTAAATAGTAGTCTATAATTTATTTTCTACTTTTTAGTGCATCATTACATAAAAGCTTGTTATTAAAACGTTTTTTATGAATTTTTTTTTTTACCTTATAGTTTTAGTGCATTTTTAAGTATATAGATCTAGATCTATGATTCTTTTGTAAACTGTGAACATGGCAAAAGCTTTTTTTTTTTTTACTTTAAGTTTTTATTTTTTATGTGAGATTCATTTTCTTTTTCTATGGGCATGTTGGGGTATGTACTATTTATAATTTTTAAAATGTATTAATACTTTTAAAAACATGTTATAATCTCAATTAAATAAACTTGACGATAATGTAGTTTTTAGGCCCTATTAGTTGAAACTAATCGTACTATTACCTTGTCTAACTTTCTTCTGCCTTTTTCATTATATTGCCATATACGCTGTTAACTTCAACCAGCTCAGGTTCATCAGATTCACCTATTTTATTTCGCTGAATAGCCATAACTTCATAGTCTTTAGATCCTATTTCTTTTGGAATAGCATAATAATAGATGGTAGTACCCTCGTGCTGGGAGGTCATTATCAACTCATGTTTTTCAATTTCGTATCTACTCAAATTCCTCCTCAAGTGTCTGAGTTGTGGGTTGGGAATAAAGTTCTCTGCATAATAAACAACTAGTACTATTACGACTGTTGTGAAGCAAATGATTTGAAAATGAATATTGGTAAACAGGTGAAATTTTTCATTACTATTTCCATAGTCATAGTTAACATTCCAGTTCGCTTCGGTATAAGGGTTTCTGTGATGGTAATAATTATCATGACCTGGATTTTGTCCATAAGTATAGGAGGAATTTGAAGATGCATTCATATGACGTGATACATATTTATCAGCATCTAGAGTTAGATCATACTCTTTGCGTGACAGGGGCTTAATAAGAACAGAATAAGCTTCATTGACCAGCACAAATTGTTTGTGACTTTCACTTCTAGTTTTAACATTGTCACTTCTTGTAATATTTGCATCAGGGTGAAATTTCTTAGACAATTTCAGGAAGGCAAGTCGAATTTCTTTCCTTGACGCAGAACGAGGAATTCCTAGCACTTCATAGTGATTCTTTTTAAACGTTGCATTAGAAAAACACCTCTTGTGAACTGCTAAGCTTTGAGCTGGTTTTGTTACTAGTGTCAGCCTACTAAGAGGACTCTGCATCACAGTCCTACATAACATAAACAAGTGCTGTCTTCGACACAGATAAAGCATCAAATATTTTGAAAACTGTGCCATTTTTCTATCATCGTAAATTAATTTTGTAATTCAAGTACTATAAAAATAATTAAGGATTTCAAAGGTCCACTGGTTAGCATGTTGAATAGATCTATAGAAAAAAGACAGTAAATCAGTATTTAATTTGAAAAATAATAATAATAATATTAAACCTAAATGGCATTTGTTAGTTAATCAACAAAAAATTCCTCTGAGTATTTATTCATTTATTATGACCCTATCTCTATTATTTAACATAAATCTGGGAATACATTTTAAAATTAACAGTTTAATAGGCCATGATAATTTTGCCTTAAAGCTTTTGACTAAGATTGCCTGGATTATTGTTTTTGACATTTGCTAGTATTATTTACTAAATCAAAATGAATGTCGTCTATTTCGTCTTCAGGGTGACTGGGACACTTTCAGTTTAAAAACAAAAAATAGAATCTCAATACTCAATTTAGGACAATAATGGGGCAATGCACAGAACTTGAAAATCAGCTGAAATAAGCATGATACTATTTATTTCCTAGCCTAGCTTTTTAATTTATCTAACCAACAGTATGTTAGTTTAGTGGGGGGGGGGGGGGGGGGGGGTTGAAAGGGTAGCAGCCAGGTGCTCCAAATTTACTGTTTAATTGTTCATTTTCACTTAAGTAGTATTAAAACAAAAATGTTTTAATGTGTGGTTAACAAACTTATTTCAATGATTTTAAAATATTAAACACATGCATACTGAAGTATAAATATCAGCTTTCATCACCTCCTACCCTAACATTGTTTATATAAAACTGACACTACCTAAAATAACATAGTTCGGACCAGCATTTAATTATGACCATAAAATTAGTCCATTTTAGTGTTAAAAAACACAAACAGCAGCCCAAATCTGACAAATGATTGACCATCTTTTTTTAAAAAAGTCAGCAGTTGAAAGTTTTATGTGAGCTATTAGTGTCTTTCGTAGTTGTATCAGGTTTTAGACATTTGGTCATTTGGGTTAATCAGGAACCCTGGGAATCAGTGTTAGCAATAAGGTTAGGTCTAAGGTCTAAAGACATTATACCAACATGACTGTATTCATTATCAGTGAATTACAGAACCACAACAACAAATAATGGTTCACTCTGATAGGTCAGTATAGGGATAGCCATTAAAGGGTTATTTAATTCGTAGTAACTAAGCAGTGGCGGAACTAGAAAAAAAAGGGCCACCCCGCAAAAAAAAAAAAAAAAAAAAAATATATATATATATATATATATATATATATATATATATATATATATATATATATATATATATATATATATATATATATACAAACATAGAATACAAACATTGGATACTCATTTCTGGCCAGATCGGATTTTGAGAAAAAAAA
This sequence comes from Physella acuta, assembly GCF_028476545.2. Taxonomy (NCBI): domain Eukaryota; kingdom Metazoa; phylum Mollusca; class Gastropoda; family Physidae; genus Physella; species Physella acuta. Next base: position 276,262 of record NW_026732707.1, on the reverse strand, counting down.
TGTCTTTTGTTTTTCAATTGAAACAAATTACAATTTGTCAGGTGTGTGAGTGTACTCGCCTGTTTTCACTTTTTTTTTTAGACTTAGAACTAGTTTATTCAATGTTTTTTGTAAACTGCATACCGACTAATCTTTAGACGGTCAAAAGAATATAAAACGTGAAAGCTTTGTATGCATAATGGTTTCTCGTGTTATGTTTATTTTAAAGGTTTTTTTTTTAATTTATATTATTTGTTTTGAATATATTTCCTTTTTATGCTATGTCATTCTTTAGTACATATTTTTAGAAAAAATAATAATTTAGAGAAGTAATTGCTTTTTTAATTTGTTTAGAACAAATATATTAAAAGAAGCTTATGAGCACCCCTATTTAACTATTTAAAAAAGGGAAATAAGTCATGAAAGTGTTTTGAACGTTTGCCTGTCTTTCATAGTACAGCTCAGGCATATATTTTTTACGGAACAGCATAATAAAATATTAGCTACTGTATAACATTACTACAAGAGTAGATCTGTTTGTTATTCACAAAAGCTTTTACTGTCAATTCAAAAATGCAAGAAAATAGTTATTTTTTTAACTATAAAAAATGTATTATGGTCGGCTATGGGCCCCTAAATGGCGTGGGCCCCCCCGGCACTGTCTGGCGGCACTGTAGTTCCGCCCCTGTAACTAAGAATAACCACAGCCCTATAAAACTAGATCGACAGGCCTACAGTAGATCTAGAATTCTAGAGATTTATAGGGGCCTTCCCCCCCCCCCCCCCCCCCCCCCCCGAAGAGATGCCAGGAAGAAACACTGGTTCCACTCGACCATACAGCTGCATGAATTATAAGGAAATTTTGATTAAATGTAGATCTAGATCTATTAAAAAGAGGTATGACTGGGAATAGCCAGTAAACTACTCAACTCGTAACCTAAAATTTAGGCTAAATAGATCTATACTATACTAAATTATTTTTAATTAAATCTAGATCTGTCTATTAGAGTCTAGTACTAGTAGTAGATCTAGATTTTCTATTTGTAGATTCTAGATCTCATTTTAAAGAAAATCTAGTCGTTTTAGGACATTTTTTAGGGACATAAAATCTGCCAAAAATAGTATTATTACTTAGATCTAAATCTTAATGGTAATCTTATTGTTTTTGGGTAGGCCTATGTAGTATGTAAAATCGGCTGAGACTAGATCTAGTACTAGATCTGGTAGTAATGTGGAAAAAAAGTGACTCATTAATTTTTTTTAACTTTTTACATTTTTAGGAGGATTTATGTTTTGAAAGTTACAAAAATGTTTCAATGTTCAGTAATCTATCGTTTTAGGTATATAAAATCGCCCGCGGCTAGTAATGTGCGAAAAAGTTACCTCATCGTCAAGGCTTTAATAGAAGTATATTATCATATATTTGTGTCAAATATTATAGATAAATGAATAATAAACATAAATCAATGGCTAAATATATCAATATAGGCAAGAAATTAACTTTAAACAGCAGTGTTTGCGAGCAGGATTTGCTATATAAAAAGCGGCCATCTGAAAGTTAGAGTGGCTTCCCCTGAATCTTGCGCTATAAGTTTACAGTAAAAAAAAATAAACAAGATGGCTGCTATAGTAAATGAGCATGGTTGCATCTGTTGGAAATATCGCTAGTCTTCATTTATTACTGAAAAGTTTAAATTCAGATTAATTCAATTGTTTAAAAACAGGTACATAAATGAAACAAGGAAACATATTTATATTTTTCAAAACATAAATCCTCCTCAAAATGTTAAATAATTATTAAAATTTAAGGAGTCAACCGTTTTTCACATTACTAGTCGCGGGCGATTTTACGTACCTAAAACGATAGATTACCCAATGTTTCATTTTTATGTAGGCCCCTTTTCAGTAAAAAATTTAAACTAGCGATCATGACTAGCGATGTTTTCATCAGATGCAACCAAGCTCATTTACTTTAGCAGCCATCTTATTTAAGTATTTTTTTGGTAAAATTATAGTTAGAGATTCAGGGGAAACCACTCTAACTTACAGATGGTCGCTGTTTAACTTTATATACTAATATTAGGGCCTATATATTATATTTTATTATAATATTTAATATATTATTTACTCATAGACATAGATCTAGGAAATCTTGCTCGTAAACACTGCTGTTCAATGTTAATTTCTGGCCTATGGATCCTAGGCCTACTTAATATTTAGATAGATTAGGCCCTATAGAATACTATAGATTGATCTAGATTACCTAGAATCCTAGATCTAAGTAATGTAAATATAATATTAATAGGCCTATAGCCCGGCTATAGGCCCTATAATTTATAATAGGCCTATTTATTATAATATAATTACAATAATTAATTAGTCATAATTATTAATTAGCCTAATATTAATAATAGGCCTATTACTGCTATTACTATTAATTTTAATATAAATATATAGATTTAGATCTTAGGCCTACAGCGATGTTTTCATCATATGCAACCAACCATTGAGCCTAGCTTGTTAACTTCTTAGAATCTAGAATCTAGATCTAATCTAGATCTATCATAATCATAGATCTCTAGTCTCTAGATCTAGAATCTAGTCTTAAGTCTAACACCGCGTTTACACTTATGACATGTATACTAGACTTGACCTACTAAAGTGTATACTAAACATGTTACGGGTATATGGAATATCTTCTGAGTCGCAGGGCACAAAAACACGCCCCTTTTCTGGGTCAAGTTTTTGTCATCGCTCCCTGAGCGAAAACATAGGACATGTTCTGAATTTTCAGATGAGTGCGCATGCGTCAAAAGTAGTAAGCGCATCCTAGGTCTCAGCTGATTGTAAAATTAAATATAAGATTCTAATGATTTTGAGTATTTGAGCACACGATTTCATAATTTATAACTTCTCTAGGCCCTACTAAAAATTACATTTTTATAATTACTTATTATTTCTTAAATTAAATTCCAAACACGTTTTAATGAAATAATGTATTGTCTAAGTCCAATGTGAAAAAAGGCATTCGTGCCGACAATTGTAACCGTTTTTTTAAATAAAAAAATAAATTACTATTTTGCCTTAAAACCAGTTTAGGTATTAATTACGAAAATAATAAGTAATTAAAAAATATAATTTAACCAAAGTTATCTCCAATTTTTCCTTGACCAATATTTTGTTTTAAGTGGATCAACATATTTTCAGTTTCCGTCTGACGAATAAATCTTTAGGCCCACCCACCAGAATCAGTGTTTCTTCCAGACTTTTTACCGGCGGGGGGGCACTTGATATTTGGGGGGGGGGGGGGCGGGGGCGGTAGACTTTCTTCGGGGGTGGGGGGGAGGACCGAAGAGATGCCTGGAAGAAACTGGCCAGAGTGTGCTCGTGGGATCACACATAATCAACTAACTATAAAAACAGGCAGATAAAAAAGTCACAGGCTAATTATTTAGGTTTAAAATAAGACATAATTAACATAAAGAAACGAAATGAGGGGGGGGGGATGTCATAGGCCCTAGGGGTCGTCCATAAATAACGTCACACTCGTAGGGAGAGAGGGGTCCGTAATTTTGTGACGGTGTGTGATGGGGGGGGGGGGGGGTTCAGATGGTGCGACCGCACACTTTTGCATTATAAAAAAGCAATGTTAGAAAGCGAAGATTAGACGTTAATTCGCGATTTAGAAAACTGTTTTAATAAATTATAATAGGAATTGATTAAAATATTCTATCTTGATAGAGTTCTGACAAGATTTTGGAAAAATATCGATGTTTAAAAAAAAATTAAACTGCAATTTTGAGGGGGGGGGGGTTGTAGGCTGAGGTGTGACGTCATTTTAGGGGGGCAGTAGCGTACGCAGGGGGGAGCAGGGGGAGCGGCCGCTCCCCCTCTGGCCATTTTCAGCAACGTGGCGCCTTTTTGGAAACTTTTTAAACTCAAAGTTTTAAACAATGATATTTGTTAAAGAAATATTTTTGGTCGGCACATCTATGTAAATCACAAGATTTCTTTTCATACAGCAATTAAGCATTATTGTACAAGTCTAGTAGTGTCTACGTTTACAACACGTATTAACAGCTGCATCAGTTTGCCATTCTAAAAATAACCATTACGATGCATTGCAATGTTTAAAAAATCTCTACTGGTAGTACCACTTGGCAAGAGGGGTGTTAAGTTTAAGGCAACTGTATAATATATTTGCTTACGAATAATTGCATTAGAAAATGTTATACATAAAACTTCACAAATAATTACTTTTTATATACAGTTTGAATCGTGTGATTAATTTTTTTTTTAAAATTACAATACAGAAACAAATACAACTGATGTGGTACCTCTATTTAAATTTACTTATGAGCAAACTGCGTAGTGGTGGGGAAATTTTGACAAGGTCAACAACGTCATCACGATGAAGTAGTATTCTTACAGTTTGGGCGATAGTTATTACGATTACAAATTATATGAAACAGTTACAACCCCCTCCCCCCTCCCCCGTGTACCCCTCTGTAAAAAAATATTGTCATAATGCCACTGCTACTTATTTAAATCTATTTCTGTAATATATATTTGTGTAATATATATGTATGTTTAGAACAGTCATCTAAAAACTGACGCTATGTTCACTCTGAGTTGGTTATCTTCCCCCCCCCCCCCATACACCTCACCACCAAAATTGTGTAGAGCGACATTAATGGTACACCTAGGTATACACTGGGTTGGATAATTGACCTAAAGTGACCGGACAGTGGAGAATGAAGTTGACCCCCCCCCCCCCCCCGCACAACCCACCCCGAACTGACCTGTTAAGTACATGTAGAAAAACGCGTAATAATGTACCAAAGTACCATGCCGCCAGAAAATTAGCTTTTTAAACGTAAAACTCTGTGAATATTGTTTTTGCAATCACCAGTAAAAAGATGTGTGATAAATACAGTGATCTAACCCATACCTATCACTATGTTAAAAAATGATCTCTAAAGAACACAAAGAAGCAGTAGTTAATTTAAAAGTTTTGTTCTGAACTTAAAGACCGATATTTAGTTATATGTAGGCTGTTATTCCGAATGTTTTTCAATTATAACGAAAAGCGTGGTTTTATACCAACTCTGATTTTAAAAACTTTCATTATGCTGTAATACTTTAGCATTTATGAAGACGATATAATAAATTCTGAATATAGACAAAAACATTTTGTTAAACAATTTCATTTTATTCTAAAGTAATTATTTATTTGTTTTGACATTTATAATTAAATGTGTAGATATATACATATTTATATTAAGAGAGTGATTTTTTCCCCTATTTCACTTGTCTTAAATAATTTCCCAGGAATTATTATGTAAGAATTTTTTTTACAAGAATTACAAAACAGATTGTGTTACGTTCATGGTTTTTGGTTGTAGTGTGTATATTTTTGTTTTGTTTAGATTGATACACTTTTTGTTTTGTCGGCCTACATTGTGTGTTTTTTCTTATTTCTTCAGAGTGCTACTTTCAATTTATTTTACATCATAGCGAAGTAATGACATACAGCTAGTAATTATATATATATATATATATATATATATATATATATATATATATATATATATATATATATATATATATATATATATATATATATATATATATATATATATATATATATATATATAATACATGTATATATAATACATGTATATAGAACGTGTACAAAATTCGTCGCCTTTTTTTGTTCTTTTCGCTCCCCCTACAACGAAAACCTGGATACGCCTCTGAGGGGGGGGGGGGTCTGGCTTTTTGTGACGATGTGTGAAGAAGGGGAGGGGGGAGGTAAAAATCGTCAAAAAAGCGTTACGTCATTGATGTATGACCCCCTACTCTAAAAACTAGATCTACGTTTATTCTTAATAATAAACTCAGTATAGTAATAACACGATCTCAATACGTTTAATGAACTTGGCAGATGCAAGTTTTTGGAGAAATCGGACCTTTACTTTCAACAAACAAATACTTAGCCCTGTTTATTTGAAGCTGTTTCAGAAGGATATAGACAAGCAATTAAAGAAGCTGGGGAAATGACCAACATGGGGTTGGGGTGGGAAGGGGTGGGTTAGGTTTTTTTTCTTACTTTGATTACTTCCTTTTAATTGTCTGGGCCTATATAGCAGACGCTCCATGTCAAACGTCATGCTTGTTTTATAAAATGTTCTATAACATGTTCTGTAAGTGTGAACGCTAAAGTATACATGTTCTATGGAGAAAATTGTTCCAGATAAAAATAAATTTTGGCGGACTTTGTGTTCTGGAAATGTATAGTATACATGTCGTAAGTGTAAACGCGGTATAAGTTTAGAATTATAAACACAACCGAAACAAACAAAAACAGTAGGCATATTTCTTTATATTTTATGAATTATTTTTTTATAATTGTATTTATTTTGTCAGAACTTCAGAAATAAACAAATTTAAAATAGAGTCTATAGATCTATATGTAATAAATGTGCACTATTTTATTTAGATTCTACTTGAGCGGGGGCAGTGGCGGCACTAGAAAAAATGGGCCACCCCGCAAAATTGTTTGGCCCCCCCCCCATTTATATATATATATATACATATATATATATATATATATATATATATATATATATATATATATATATATATATATATATATATATATATATATATATATATATATATATATATATATATATAAACACACAATACGAACATAGGATACTCATTTCTGGCCTGATCGGGTTTTGAAAAAAAAAATTCTATTAAATCTAATCACAACAATATGTCATGTGTATGAGAGCATTGGTCTGTTTTGGATAATCTCTGTTTTCATTTATGTTTGCCTCATTACTTCTAATCATTAAGTCGGTCAAAAGTAAATAAACCATGAAGCTTTGTATAAGTAATGGTGTCTCGTGTTATGATTATTTTTATGTTTCTTTTTTTGTATTTATATTATTAGTTTTAACTACATTTCATTATTATACTATACCATTCTTTAGTACTTATTTTAAAAAAAATAATAATTAAGATAAGTAATTGCTGTTTAATTTGATTATTACAAATCTATTAAAAGGAGCTTATAAACACCCCTATTTGGCTATTTGAAAAAAGGGAAATAATTTATGGAAGTGGTTTGAACGTTTGCCTATCTTTCACACTACAGCTCATGTGTATATTTTTTAAAAAAAATTTTACGCAACAGCATGTCTTAGCTACTATATAATATCACTACTGTATTATATCTGTTATCTGTCTGTTATTTACAAAACCACTATCAAGGTGCCAGTGACGAAAGTAATATATATATATATATATTCATCAACTTCCTAAAGTTTTATGGCACTCTGATAAACGGTGTCTAGCTGTATCCGATTTTCATTTTTTTTTTAAATTTGTCGTATATAGAGAAAAGTCGAACCCTCCCGGGGCGCCGCCCTTGCGAAATTAAAATAGATTTGTTTTGCAGAAACCTTCCCTGGAGTGTCCATATCAACTACACAAAGTTTAACGGCGGTCGCTGTGAAACCGCAATCGACTTTTTATTTTTATATACCGAATATAGAGAAAAGACAAATCGCGCCCTACCGGGGCGCCACCCCTGCGAATTTGAAATTTTTATTTTCGCAGAAACCTCCCCAGGAATGTTCTCATCATTTCCCAAAAGTTTCACGGCGATGTGATGAGAGGTGTAGTAATGCATAAAGGACAGACAGACACACATTCATTGCTTTTTATATAGATTGATAGACGTGCTTCTCGGAATGCGCCGTTGGTCAAGATTCAGCTTATAAATAGGTGTAAGGTTTAGGGGCATAACTACGACTATATTTAGTATCAATATGCAGTAAATCAGGTTAAAATGCCGATTCTGGATAAAAATCAGTTTTCAATGACATTTTTCGTTTCCGATTAAATTTGAAGTTGAGGTGGCGATTTTGGTTTTGAGAAAAAGACAACACTATCAACTTAATGCTCGTTGTATTTCTCCCTCAACGGGTCAAATATCTCGTATCAAATAATGATCTTCCCTCAGCGCACAGCACGTGTGGCGGTAGCACTTTGGAGTAGAAATTCACGAAAATAATAAGCTTCGGTAAAAAATAAATAAATAAGCCAATGCTTTCATGATATTTGCCAACGGCAAGTAGTTCTTACTCTACTTCGGGTTTCTTGAAAGCCGATAACTTGTGTACCGTTTAAGTACGGTGGTCAACATTTAGCAGACAAGGACAGCATTGTATGCGCAGATTTTGTCAACTTTTCTAGGATTCCCGGGAATGGAAACTGGTACTTCACTCGGTTTATATATATGTGAACGCATTAACTTAGAAATACGAAATTTCACATTCAACATCCTATACTTGGCACACTTTCTATTTTTAAGTGACCTACAGTCACCTGAAGTTGTACTATACTCACTTTCAGGTTTCTAAAATACCAATAGCACACACACAGATATCTCTCTCTCTCTCTCTCTTTATATATATATATATATCGTGCGGCGTCAATTCGGCCAATGACAAAACGGCCCCGTCAAAACGACCAGCGACATATGGACCCCGTCATATAGGCTCCCGACAAATAGGCTCCCGTTATATAGGCTCCCGACAAAAGGGCTCCAGTCAATAAGGCTCCCGACAAATAGGCTCCCGTCATTTAGTTTTTTCCACAAAACGGCCCCCGTCATTACGACTCCCGACAAATAGGCTCCCGCTATTTAGTTTCTCCACAAAACGGCCCCCGTCATTACGACTCCCGACAAATAGGCTAGCGTCATTTTGGCTCACGACAAAAAGGCTCCTGTCAATTTGGCTCCAGACAAAAGGATCTCTGATAATACCGTTTCTGTAGAGACTAAGTCGCCCGGCAAAGCGGTCTCATTGAATATGACACCTGCCAGATATAGATAAAAATATTTTTTGCGGGGTGGCCCATTTTTTCTAGTTCCGCCACTGAATACAACGCATGCATCTCTTGTTCGGCAGGCCTTATTTTTATATTAGTTTATCTATTATAAAATATAGTATGTTTTAATTTAAGGGTCATCTATCTATGACATCCATAATTGAGTCGATAGGCTGTTCCAACTCAGTGTGTGGGGAGAAGGGTCCACGCTATACCCTCCTACCTGCAGTATGCTTGTAGGTTATCAAAACAAGATGCTGTTATCATGTAAACATCATGTATATCATACATTTACACTTCTGTGCTCGCTTTTAAAGCAACAGATATTTTCTGTTGTAAATTAAACATCAAAACTTTAGAATTGGTGGAATTTAGCTGTTAATGGCTCGATTTGTTTGTGAATTAATGTTGGTTCATGAAAAACAATTTCGTTCGGGCATTCAAAAGAATTTATAGTGGTATTGGAGGTAGGACAAAATGGTTACTTTTATGCCAATTGTGGTCATGCCATTCATTGGTCTGGAGCCAATATGTCGGGAGTCATTTTGTCAAAAGCCAATAAGTCGGGAGCCCATTTGTCGGTAGCCAATATGTCGTGAGCCCATTTGTCTTGAGTCCTTATGTCGGGAGCCAATATGTCCTGAGCCTATTTGTCAGGGGTTAATATGTCGGGAGCCCATTTGTCGGGAGCCTATATGTCGCAAGTCAATATGACGGGAGCCCATAAGTCGGGGCCCTTTTGACGGGGCTATTTTGACGGGGTAGGTTTGTCGGGAGTTGATTTGACGGGGTCATATGAACGGGGCCGATTTGTCCCAGGTCGTTTTGACAGGACACCATATATATATATATGTGCGTGTGGTTATTTATAAATGTGCAGTACATATTAATAGTATTTATCAAATATTTGATTCTAGACATAATTTAACATTCTTGAACGAAAATCCATGCCAGTAGCTATGTTTCCATTTTGTTTGTTTGTCCTCTCATGATAAATCAGTCTTGCTTTGAGTCGGCACATTCACACAAACATTGCCACAAACCTGTCTGTCAGTTTCACAAATCTATCATTGACACTGAGAAAATTATAACCAATGAAAGATGATACAATGTAGTGACTTTTTACTATGAATAGAATAATTCCTTCCAACACATTGACATAATAAGAAAAATGTATTTTTTTAAAACCAGTGAAACAAAAATCATTTTTTTGTGTCTGCCTCCACAGCTGGGGGGTGTTCAAGGACAGTATCTATTAATCCAAATTCTAAGGCTTCAGATGGACTCATAAAGCGATCACGCTCCATACTTTTTTCTGGGGAAGATTATAATACATGTCTGTGTACCAAGGTTAACATTAAAAGGATAAAAGTAAGCCTGCAACCCCCGTTAGAGTAAAAGTATGGGTCACTATATTTAAAAGTAAGCCTGCAGCCCCAGTTAGAGGAAAAGTATGGGTCACTATATTTAAAAGTAAGCATGCAACCGCCGTTAGAGGAAAAGTATGGGTCACTATATTTAAAAGTAAGCATGCAACCCCAGTTAGAGGAAAAGTATGGGTCACTATATTTAAAAGTAAGCATGCAACCCCCGTTAGAGGAAAAGTATGGGTCACTATATTTAAAAGTAAGCATGCAACCCCCATTAGAGGAAAAGTATGGGTCACTATATTTAAAAGTAAGCATGCAACCCCCGTTAGAGGAAAAGTATGGGTCACTATATTTAAAAGTAAGCATGCAACCCCAGTTAGAGGAAAAGTATGGGTCACTATATTTAAAAGTAAGCCTGCAACCCCCGTTAGAGGAAAAGTATGGGTCACTATATTTAAAAGTAAGCCTGCAACCCCCATTAGAGGAAAAGTATGAGTCACTATATTTAAAAGTAAGCCTGCAACCCCAGTTAGAGGAAAAGTATGGGTCACTATTTTTAAAAGTAAGCCTGCAACCCCAGTTAGAGGAAAAGTATGGGTCACTATATTTAAAAGTAAGCCTGCAACCCCAGTTAGAGGAAAAGTCTGGGTCACTATATTTAAAAGTAAGCCTGCAACCCCCGATAGAGGAAAAGTATGGGTCACTATATTTAAAAGTAAGCATGCAACCCCAGTTAGAGGAAAAGTATGGGTCACTATTTTTAAAAGTAAGCCTGCAACCCCAGTTAGAGGAAAAGTATGGGTCACTATATTTAAAAGTAAGCCTGCAACCCCAGTTAGAGGAAAAGTATGGGTCACTATATTTAAAAGTAAGCATGCAACCCCCATTAGAGGAAAAGTATGGGTCACTATATTTAAAAGTAAGCATGCAACCCCCGTTAGAGGAAAAGTATGGGTCACTATATTTAAAAGTAAGCATGCAACCCCAGTTAGAGGAAAAATATGGGTCACTATATTTAAAAGTAAGCCTGCAACCCCCGTTAGAGGAAAAGTATGGGTCACTATATTTAAAAGTAAGCCTGCAACCCCAGTTAGAGGAAAAGTATGGGTCACTATATTTAAAAGTAAGCATGCAACCCCAGTTAGAGGAAAAGTATGAGTCACTATATTTAAAAGTAAGCCTGCAACCCCAGTTAGAGGAAAAGTATGGGTCACTATATTTAAAAGTAAGCATGCAACCCCCGTTAGAGGAAAAGTATGGGTCACTATATTTAAAAGTAAGCATGCAACCCCCGTTAGAGGAAAAGTATGGGTCACTATATTACCAATTAGATACCTTTACTAATATTTAGGAAAAGACCCACGCTTTTCTTTATAGTTATTAAAATAGTAGTATATTATAATATTTTTAAAGAAAATCATTTACTTTCTCCTTTTTACTGCATTATAACATAAAAGCTTGATAATAAACGTTTTTTATGCATTTTTTCAGTTCTTTAAAATGCTTAAAACAATAGAGATGCATGATTAAAAACTATTGCGCAGCTAATGAACACGATAATGCGCGTATAATAGTGCGGGATAGTAGTAGTAGCAGAGGCGTAGCGAGGTGGGGGGGGTGGGGGTGGGGGGAGCGGGGTACATATGTCCCTGGGCACCGACCCTAGGGGACACCAAAATGAGTTGAAAAAAAAATAAAAGCTCATTTTAGCTGCAGTTTTGCATTATAAATATAAAAAATAATGGGGGGGGGGGGGGGAGGGGTGCGCCCAATTGAAGGTTTGCAATATCCCAGCTACTAAAGGTAAGTTCAATATCCCAGCTACTTAAAGTAGTAAGTTCAATATCCCAGCTACTAAGGTAAATTTAATATCCCAGCTACGAAAGGTAAGTTCAATATCCCAGCTACTAAGGTAGATTTAATATCCCAGCTACTAAAGGTAAGTTCAATATCCCAGCTTACCAATCAGTTCTAATGGTTGTTTGGTGTGCCTAACATACAATCTGTTGATCTGTTTCTTCAACTTTAAAATTTCTTCTGCCTGAATTTGAATGTCAGTTGCTTGGCCCTAAAAAATAAAGTGTTTAAACAAATTAGAAAAATACTCTAAATCAGATTTAAAGTAATTGCAACCATATCGTATGAGTTCAACTGATGATAAAACCACTTTGTCCAGTGTTTCTTCCAGGGTGGGGGAGGGGTGGACACTATTAAAAGTAGATATTTTCTACATAAATTCCATTTCTTTCAGGGGGGGGGGGTGTTGGTTAGGCGAGATGCCTGGAAGAAACTCTGATTTTGTCCTATTGAAACTCTAACCATTTGAGGTCAAGAAAAAACTTACTGCAGCTTGCCCTGAAGGTTGGTGAATCATGACACGTGAGTTGGGCAGAGAGTGGCGCAGGCCTGGGGCACCAGAACACAGCAATAAGGAGGCCATGCTACAGGCTTGACCCACACACCATGTGGCTATAGGAGGCTGCACATACTGCATGGTGTCATAGATACCAAGACCAGCAGTCACTGAGCCACCTGAAAAGTAATCAGCCAGCCTTACTCTCTACATCTGCTGGGTAGCCAGCCTTACTCTCTACATCTGCTGGGTAGCCAGCCTTACATCTGCTGGGTAGCCAGCCTTACTCTCTACATCTGCTGGCTAGCCAGCCTTACTCTCTACATCTGCTGGGTAGCCAGCCTTACTCTCTACATCTGCTGGGTAGCCAGCCTTACTCTCTACATCTGCTGGGTAGCCAGCCTTACATCTGCTGGGTAGCCAGCCTTACTCTCTACATCTGCTGGCTAGCCAGCCTTACTCTCTACATCTGCTGGGTAGCCAGCCTTACTCTCTACATCTGCTGGGTGTGTTTGGGCAAAGAATGTAGCCTAAGCATGTGTGGCGGGTGAGCAGAAAAAATTCACAGAAAAAAGTCATAAAAGATAATTTATGGGAAAAAAGTCACAAAAATAAAGTTACAAAAAAAAAAAAGCACAGAAACGTTCTAAAAAACATTAATTGACGGTGAGAATTATAAAATTGTTGGTGTAGAAATATATTGATTGACTTGTTGAGAATTATAAAATTGTTGGTGTAGAAATATATTGATTGACTTGTTGAGAATTATACAATTGTTGGTGTAGAAATATATTAATTGACTTGGTGAGAATTAGAAAATTGTTGGTGTAGAAATATATTGATTGACTTGGTGAGAATTAGAAAATTGTTGGTGTAGAAATATATTGATTGACTTGGTGAGAATTAGAAAATTGTTGGTGTAGAAATATATTGATTGACTTGGTGAGAATTAGAAAATTGTTGGTGTAGAAATATATTGATTGACTTGGTGAGAATTAGAAAATTGTTGGTGTAGAAATATATTGATTGACTTGGTGAGAATTAGAAAATTGTTGGTGTAGAAATATATTAATTGACTTGGTGAGAATTAGAAAATTGTTGGTGTAGAAATATATTGATTGACTTGGTGAGAATTAGAAAATTGTTGGTGTAGAAATATATTGATTGACTTGGTGAGAATTAGAAAATTGTTGGTGTAGAAATATATTAATTGACTTGGTGAGAATTATAAAATTGTTGGTGTAGAAATATATTGATTGACTTGGTGAGAATTAGAAAATTGTTGGTGTAGAAATATATTAATTGACTTGGTGAGAATTATAAAATTGTTGGTGTAGAAATATATTGATTGACTTGGTGAGAATTATAAAATTGTTGGTGTAGAAATATATTGATTCACTTGGTGAGAACATTTTAGGAATTTATATATGTAGATGGTGATTTTAAAAAAAAAAATAATTTATAAACTTTAAAAGCATTAGGCCTATGGTTTATAATAATAATCCAATGTTTACCTTCTTAATAAGTAAAAATACCATAACAATTAACAGCAACCTCAAATTTACTACATATTTATTTGAATTAATTAGAAAAGAAATTGAGGATTATAATTGTTTTCTGTGTTTTTTTGTCTTAGGTCTTTCCTCTGTCTGTTCACATTGTACTTGTTGATGACTGTGTCAATGACAAACTTCGTACAGTGTTGGCTTTAGACATGAACCTATACTTTGTTATGTAATGAGTGTGATAAATGTGGGCAGTTAAAGATGGTTGAACTATTGCGATGAATCGAGGATAGCAAATATGTTAACTATGTCTTCACCACATTTCACACTAATTAAAATTAAGTATTAAAAAAACAGGATGAAAACTAATTAGGTTGGACCAGGGGTTCCCAACCCTGTGCCCGCAGGCATCATGGCGCCCGCCGAACGATTCGTATGTGCCCATCTCTCACTATTCGACAGAGACAGAATTTTTTTCATAAACATTATTGAAAGGTTGAAGGGGATGGAAAGCGAAAGTTTGAGGAGGGGGGGGGGGGGTGCAAATCGAAACTTTGAGGGGGGGGGGGGGTGCAAATAGAAAGTTTTGTCCCCGGGTGTCGGGAAGGGTCGCTACGCCTCTGGAAGGAGTTTGTCAATTTAAAATAGGTGGTGCCCGCCACCCTACCGATATTTTAGAATGTGCTCCAGAGTAAAAAAAGGTTGGGAACCCCTGGGTTGGACCATTGTATTAAATTCTACTTAATTCTATTAAATGTTATATGTGTAATTGAATTAAAACTTGTACTTAAGACTATGCAATTTTTCTTGTAATTGAATGTTACAAACTATGCACATATATCTAAATGTTTAGTCCTATATTACATTTAACCAATCATTAGGTTGATTTCTGAATTCTTAATACATAAAAGTATTAAAATATTCAATGCAAAAACATATTTAAGACAATTTTTTCCTATGTCTTCATTTCCTGTGACTTTTTTCCTACAATCACGTGGTGTGTGACTAATGTAGCCATGAATGGTGTGTGTGGTTTGTGTGACTTAGGTCATGTGACTTAGGTCATGTGACTCACCTGGACTGTTGATATACATATGAATGGGTTTTTTGCTACTCTCTGATTGTAAAAATAGGAGCTGCGCCACCACTAGACTTGAGAGTTCATCATGGATCTGCAGCAGACATCAGACATTTTTATATGGCATGAAATCATGCAGACAAGTATGCACCTGCCTATTACTTATTAATATTACAGGAGGGCAAAAAATAAAAAGTGGTGGTTGAATTCTAGCCTAATGACATAACTAAAAGTTAGAAATTTGGTGAAAACCCTAACCCCATTGCTCTACACATTATCTTCCACACTACTGTCCCTCTGGATTTTCTCACTGACATTGTTTGTTTACATCTGAACACTTCAAGCCAAGGTAAACAATTTCCCCAGCACTGACAACCTCTGACTAACATCCATTCAAATCTATTTGAACAAAAACTAGCGTACCCATCTGGCGTGTTCTTGCAGTCTCTAAAGAAAGCTTGACAATATTTTAAGAGGATTTCACCAATTTGTTGCCAATTGTATATTTTTAGAAGAATGACCTTGTTTTCTAAAACTGTTATTTAAATGTAAACAAGGCTGGTGCTATATTTCTTGGATCCTAGTTATTGAGCACAGTTTGACCAGACGACCACCCAGATGCCCCAGGATGTGCTGTACACAAGCCTTGAGAATTGTTCAATCACATCTCTGCAACAGCACAAGTGACTGAGGCACTATCTATAGCCACCAGTTATAGCCCAAGTGACTGACGCACTATCTCTAGCCACCAGTTATAGCCCAAGTGACTGACGCACTATCTCTAGCCACCAGTTACAGCCCAAATGACTGACGCACTATCTCTAGCCACCAGTTATAGCCCAAGTGACTGACGCACTATCTCTAGCCACCAGTTACAGCCCAAGTGACTGACGCACTATCTCTAGCCACCAGTTACAGCCCAAATTGACTGACGCACTATCTCTAGCCACCAGTTACAGCCCAAGTGACTGACGCACTATCTCTAGCCACCAGTTACAGCCCAAGTGACTGACGCACTATCTCTAGCCACCAGTTACAGCCCAAATTGACTGACGCACTATCTCTAGCCACCAGTTACAGCACAAGTGACTGACGCACTATCTCTAGCCACCAGTTACAGCCCAAGTGACTGACGCACTATCTCTAGCCACCAGTTACAGCCCAAGTGACTGACGCACTATCTCTAGCCACCAGTTACACCACTGCCACAGAGTCGGGTTTAATCACTGCATGCAGTGTAAGAACTAAGTGTTGCAGAAACCTCTCTAGGCTCATGTAGTAATGGATAAAAGACAAACACACTAACAGAAAGACCCACAAACATACTTTCATTTATATATCCAGATGGGAGTATGTTTGTTTGTGTTTTAAGCATTAGTTGTTGAGAATACTCATGGGAAGGTTTCTACAATAAAAAAATGTAATTTTGGTGCAGGGTGGGTTACTAAATTGAATGACCAGAACGAACCAGGGTCGTCATTAGAGTACAGTTGGGCCCTCCATTTCTCAGTGAGCAGTCAGGTTATCTCATGAGCATTCAATGAGTCCAGTGGACAAAAAGTTGTACCAGTGATGCCCATGAAACCTAGGCAGTCACCAAGGGTTGTTTTAGATCACTATTAAAGGGGGGATGATTAACTTACACTCAAAGCTTTCATACAGCAATCTGGGGGGGGGGGGGGGGGGGTGTCTAAAAGTGACTATTTTGTTTACACTTAAATAACTCAATCTTAGAAAACAAGGTCACACGTCTAAAAATAACATTCCGTAAAGCGCTGATGGAACCCTTTTAAAATGTTTCGTCACTGTTATGTTGGACTAGATTGCATACCCAGTATGGGTCATGTGCAAATATATGGAAATCAAGATTCTAATCTTACTCACACTGGTCCCATGATTCTAATCTTACACACACTGGTCCCATGATTCTAATCTTACACACACTGGTCCCATGATTCTAATCTTACACACACTGGTCCCATGATTCTAATCTTACACACACTGGTCCCATGATTCTAATCTTACACACACTGGTCCCATGATTCTAATCTTACACACACTGGTCCCATGATTCTAATCTTACACACACTGGTCCCATGATTCTAATCTTACTCACTGGTCCCATGATACATATTATCCTTTCTTTCAGCAATCTTGAAAATATGTCATAAGCTCTTTCACCCCGTCCAGTTTGCTCTATGACGATGGGGACCATAGGGAAATATCTCTGTATGGATGTGTGGAGTTGACACTTTGGAAAACATGGCAGAAAGTACCTTGAGACCTTTTGAAAGATATAATTTTGTACATTATAGTTTTATTGTAGTATAGTATACAACAAGACACTGAAGTAAGGATTAGACCTAAGTAGTACAAACCTTTCATTTACACTCAATTGTGTAAAAAATAAATTGGGTTAAGTTAATCAAATGCTTCCATCAAAACAAATATATTAAGGACTAAATTTCAGTAATACAGTTAACATTTAATGGTATTTTAATGGCATTTTGGAATTATTTTTCACGGTATTTCCAAAGTTTGGTAAGAGGCAGTAAACAAATTACAGTAGGTCTACAGTCTTATTATTTTGTTAATGTTATATTACATTAACTTTTTCATAATCCACTTTTACTTTTGTTATACATGCCACAAAATGTTTCAATATTCACTTTTAAAAGCTTTTTTTCATGTGTGATTTTTGTGTGACTTGACACACATTTCTAACCAGAAAATTCCCTGCTATTCCAAGAAATTCCCAGCTATATTTCATATAATTTTCAACATGCATAACCATTGAATTTTTTGGGTGCCACTCCTTCATATAAGTTACTTAAGTTCAATCTCAAAACCCTTAAACTTAATTGACAAAACTTACTTTCCGAGACATTAGATTTGTGTATCAATTTATATTATACATTCCTTTAGTCATCTTAACTTTATAATGATCTTTAAACATTAAATTCTAGAACCTCCCCCCTGAAAAAAAGCAACTGCTTATGTTAAAACAATTAAATATGAATATAGTGAGTTAAGCTGCTAGTAGTCGGACTTTGAAGCCTACTCTAAAAAGTTGTAGAAATGTACACTGATGTATTCCTGCTGTTACATATCTAGGTATTTAATTGGAGCACTCTCTAGATTGTCTTCACTAAAGAGAGCAGTCTAAAGTGTAAAGGTATTCATGCAGCCATCAAACTGTTAACAGCATTAAGACAAGAACTTTGAAAAATCCCTCGCACATATAATTAATACCTTAAGTTAATAAGTTAGTCTGTTACTATGAAATAACACTGAAAGTCCTTTAATTCGTAGTAAACAGTTTTTTAAAATAATTTTACAAGTTTACAAAAATGAAAATAGTTTTTTTTTCAAAATTATTTGAACTGTAATGATCATTTGCACATTTAATTATTGTTTTTTTTTAAAACACCCAACTATTGGCTTACTCATACTGTAAAAGTGTAAAGTCACTGTCTGTAAAGTGTTAACTATACTATACTATGCACAGTTAACTTGAGTTAACTATATAATATAGAATTATGTTTTTTTTTCTACCTGGAGCATTTTGCTTCTCGCAATCTGCATTTCAGAACTGTAGCAGGTAGATTATCTTCACTTCTAGAAGTAGAAGTTAGTCTAGATTTAGAATAATCTAGATCTAGATCTTTCTTTCTAGATCTAGTTTGAATAAAAGAAAATGGTAAATTTTAAATTAATGGTAATGACTAATGGTAATCTATCGTTTTGGGTATGTAAAATCGCCCGCTGCTATTAATGTACGAAAACGTTACCTCATTGTCAAGGCTTTAATAGAACTATATTGTGATATATTTGTGTCAATTATGATAGATAAATGAATGATAAACCTAAATCAATGGTTAAATATAATAAAATTAATAATATATCGATAGAGGCCAGAAATTAACTTTAAACAGCAGTGTCAGTCTGAGAGCAAGATTTGCTATATAAACAGCAGCCATTTGTAAAATAGAGTCGCTTCCCCTTGAATCTCAAGCTATAAGCTTATAAAAATAAAACAAGATGGCTGCTATAGAGTCCTTGCAAACACGTGACCTAAATCACGTGATACCTACGCCCGCCGCCACAGTGGTGTACATCAGACGTAAACACAATCAGCTGTTCGCCAGCGCTGGACGTGTTCACCAGCGCTGGACGTGTTCACTGTATGTAAAGAACCGCACCCGCGGAAAAGGAAAAATATGTTAAAAAACTTGAACTCTTAGGAATTGAAGATCTTTATACTGTTATTGACAGTTTCGTGGATAATATAAATATGTGGACAAAATTTCTAAATAAAAATACTGTTAGTAATACAGTTTGCGTTTAGAGTTTAAGTAGACGAAGCTGATCAAATGCAGTAATATATTATAGGTTTTCTACTGTAGCAAACGTGAGACCACTTAACTTCTACAAAACCCACACTACAACGGCTAATATAATCCATGGGTAATAACCAATCTGGGTAGCATGTTATACAATTTAAGACCCTTATAATCCAGCAGGAAAGTAATCAGACACATTAATACTGACGTTCAACCCTCATGATGGCTGCCCCCACCTGTATCTAGCCCACAATAAAACCAAAGAGGAGTCTGCCCTGCCCTCCCCTGAAAATGTCTCACCTCCGTGATACCCAGCCCCACAGAGATAGTATTTCTTATATAATTTTGACCCTCAGGGCCCAGCAGGGAGAACAAAGGGGAAAGTCCCACTGCTCTCCCCTCAACATTTCTCACCTCGGTGTCATGTTATGTCATTTATAGCACACATGGCTTATCAGGGGAAAGCATTAAGGCATTAAGAATCTTAACTCTGGACAGCTACACACTAGTATACTAGCTACACACTAGGTGCCTACTGTAAACTACTAGACTGTAGGCCCTATGTAGACCTGCAATTGTATCAATTGTAGACTAGGTCCATTGTTATTATTCTAAACCATCTCACTTATAATGTTTCTAGCTTGATTTGTTTCTTTTATAAACAGTGGATTTAAAAAAAAATTAGCCTAATCATTAACTCATTAACCAAATAATAATAATGTGGTTATTTGTTGTTGGCTGGTATGATCTAGATTGTACTACTAGGCTACAAAAACTTAGTAGACCAATTACTAGATATGAATTTGAATTTAATTAAACTCAGTCCAGTATCAGATACATATTGCTGTAAAAAGACAACAAAGTAGGTAGGCCTTAGTAATTTATTAAAGCCTTCTACTACAATAATATCAACTACATGCTTGTATAAAGTTTTTACAATTTAATTTAAGTAGCAGATTCTAGATCTAAGTCTAGTCATACAATCTATTTCAATTTCAGAAAATTTCGTTTGCTAAAAAAATGATTAGATAATAGAGCGAGATTTTAGATCTTAGAGACAATTAAATGCTTTATTAGGCCTATTATGACTACTTTTGATTTATTATGGGTGTATTTTGAATCGAATGTAGATCTAAAGTAATTAAATTTAAGTAAAGAAGTAGATTCTAGATTCTATGTCTACCCAGCGGAGCCAGGTATTAGGCCTACTATTAGATCTTATTATTCTTATTATTACTTTTGACTTTGTCTTTTACTATTAGTATTTGTGAAGGTCGAGCATATTTGTTTTATTAATAGTTATCTTTTATAATTAAAAATGAAGTTTATTATTTTACTGTCCTTACCTGAAACAAAGTATCGAGAACTGCATTTGATCAGATTCGTCTACTTTAACTCTAAACGCAAACAGTATTACTAACAGTATTTTTATTTAGAAAATTTGTCCACATATTTATATTATCTACGAAACTGTCAATAACAGTATAAGGATCTTCAATTCCTAAGAGTTCAAGTTTTTTAACATATTTTTCCTTTTCCGCGGGTGCGGTTCTTTACATATAGTGAACGCGTCCAGCGCTGGTGAACACGTCCAGCGCTGGCGAACAGCTGATTGTGTTTACGTCTGATGTACACCACTGTGGCGGCGGGCGTAGGTAGCACGAACGGACGTGACGTCATATGAAAGGACTCTATAGTAAATGAGCATGGTTGCATCTGTTTGAAACATCGCTAGTCTACATTTTAAAAACAGGTAGGCCTAGTACATAAATGAAACGAGGCAACATGTTTGTATTTTAAAAAAAACATAGATCTAAATCTTCCTCAAAATGTGAAATAATTATTAAAATTTATTAAATTTAAGGAGTCACCTGTTTTTCACATTACAAGTCGCTTACTTTACTTTATTTTTAAGTACCCAAAACGATAGATTACCTGACTAATGACTCGTAATGAGGCCTATCTAGTAATAAGTATCTACTCATAGGCTAATATCTCTAGAATCTAGATTTAGGTAAAATCTTAGTTTAGCGTCGTAAATTCGGCCAAAACTAGTAATGTGGGAGAGAGTGAATTAATGAATATGTCATTAAATATGAGTATATTTTCGTATATTTTAATAAAATATTATAAATAATTGAATAATAGATCACCATTGATGGTTAAATCAATTTAAATATCCTGAAATTAATTTTTATCAACCCTGTTCGAGATAGTAAATTTGCTATTAAAAACAGCAGCCATCTTAAGAAAATGTTATTGAGAGTAGCTTCCCTTTCATTTCTATTCATATGAAAATGTATTTAAATATGATCGTCTTGTTGTATAGTCCGTATTACAAAGCATTTTTACTTTCTCGTATATACGAAGTATAGAGAAAGTCTTGTAATCGTGCAAAAAAAAAAAATCGAGATTTTTGCAAATCTCGACGTTTTGCATCTCACTGATAGGGAAAAACATAATTTTGCCATCTTGTCCGTATGTCTGTGTGTCTGTGTGTGTGTGTGTGTGTGTGTGTGTGTCCGTGTGTAAACACGATAACTTGAGTACCGTTACAGCTAGGTTGATGAAATTTCATATATAAGTATTTTATCAAAATCGTAGATCCGTATCAACTTTTGAGCGATTTCCGACAACCGGAAGTGGTACTTTTTCTACTTTGAATTTTTCAAAAGCCTATAACTTGAGTACTATTTCAGATAGATAAATAAAATTTCATACGTAAGTAAAAGATCTAATTCTCTACCTTCTATTAAATTTCGAGTCATTTCCGTTGACTGGAAGTAGTACTTTACGCTACTTCCGATTTCTCAAAAAACTAATGTAAATTTTAAAAGTAATAATAATATTGCGCACTATTATGCGCTTTTTTATTTCGCGTTCACTTGGTGTGCAATTAATTTGTCTACGAGATTTTATTCTATTTTTAAAACTTTAAGTATTTAAAATGGATTAAAAATCATGTCTATAGCCCGAGTTCCCATTCCCTGTTATTTTATATAAGAATATTCGAGAAAGTTTAGGGGAGATCACTCCCGGTTTATTTTAAATGTGAATTTCCTAACAAACAACTTTATTAATTCTAGAAGCATTGTGAGATGCAACTTGTATCCATGTATTAAATCACGTTTTTTCTTACTCAGAGGCGTAGCGACCCTTCCCGGGACAAACTTTTCGATTTGCACCCCCCCCCTCAAACTTTCGATTTGCCCTCCCCTCAACCTTTCAATTTATTTTTCCAACCCATTTTGGCGCCCCCTAAGGTCGGCGCCCGGGGACATATGTCCCCCCCCCCCCGTCCCCCTCGCTACGCTACTGATCTTACTATTACTAAATAGTTGTGAGTTTTTTCTTATTGTTTGAATGTTCACTATTTTCATTTCAGGTTTTTCTTTTCATCAGTTAGTAATTCTATCGTAACTTATGACATTTTTTTTTTTTACTTCTCTTTACCTTAATTAAACCCCAACCTCCGTCATATTTTTGTCGGCAATGTCACAACAAGTCATAATGTAAAAAATTACGCTTCACTCTGCCTTATCTAAGATCTCTAACCATAATTTTGACAACATTAAATGTTTGTCATCATTTACATATACAAAGAGACCAAATGTATTATCCACCAGCTTCCCTCGTAAAACATCATCTAAAACAATGAGCCCGTCCACCCCTTAAGCGCGTGTTGTCATTATGGTCGATCCCAAGTCTCCACCTGTCAGACACATTTTGGTTATCCTTTGTTGTCAAATCGTCAATATCAAGTACACAAGTGAGTGATATGGGGTTGTCCATAAATGATGTCACAATGATGTCACATATGATTTGCTACGGGAGTGAGTGAAGATTTGTGACGTCAACTCAGGCGGCTTTGCAATTTATGACGTGTCGGTCTCATGAAAGGAGGTGAACGGGGAAAAATACCTAGGTGATTGATGGAGAACCTCTATAATGCTTTGTTCAATCAAAATAACGATAAATAAGCATTAGTATACGTATACCTTGCTTAAAACACAAATGTCGCAAGCCTGCTAGTTTAAGACATTCGGCAAAACGTCCGCAACACATTATCCCCGTCAAAAAGGCTTGCCACCAAATGCCTGCCGACGAATAAGCCGTGTCTAATGCGGGGCGTTAGGAATACGGCCATTAGCATGGGCCACGTTAGAGCACCAGTAAGCTATCGCGCTTTGTAAGATGACGTAAATACTTAAATTCAATTTCGCTAAACTGCGCGAAAATTTAGTAATGTTCCATCGTTTGAGGAAATTTATTTTCTTGGACTTAAATTGAAATATGTTGACTGTCTGGTCTGGCTCTTAATTTCCGAATATCACTTTTAATGTATCAAGATTCAGAACTATAATTTACTTTAATATAAGTGTCATCTTATCGTTTATTGTGGTTTTTAAAAAGCGCAGAGCAGCTACAAAATCGGACGGCCATCCTGTTTTCACCAAGCTTCTTTTGGAGCTTAATATGGGTAGTCTAGTGAGCTTAATACATTTTTAAAGGGCCGAAAGTCTCAAGACAGCAAGCTTGCAGAAATAACTACGTACGTTTAAATGGACGAGTGATAGATGTGTTAGGGGCTGTTTAATGAACACCAACTTATGTAATCAAACTAAACGTCGCGAAAGCGTCAAAAAGGCAATGCTTATTGTTTGTTTTTTCTATAAAATTAGCCTAACGGTCGGCGGTACCGCTACATGACGTCACGCGCGAGCGTTAACTCGGTGACGATGTGCTAAGTGGGGGAATGAAAAAGGTAGGGTTCAAGAAATGCGACTCGGCAAGCTTTTGACATTTCTTGACCTTTCTTAATAGTTATTTCGTCCCCACTGAGAAAATGGATCACCAATGAATGACGCGTCATACTTCTACAGCTGGTCTTTCTCCCACAACCATCCCGTTTTCACGAGAAAAAAAACCTGACCAGTCTCCAAAATCACATCGCTGAGTTCTACTCAACCTCTCCCCACCACAAATCACAATTTCTATCTGAAACAATATGTTCATATGTTTGCTCTGTAATAATGCACGCTGTCATTACTATCTTAAGAGCGACGTCATTTATGAGCGATCTAATATTGATTCTCTTACTGCAAATAAAGTGTTAAAAAGTTCGACCTCCCAACAATTGTTGTGGTCTTGGATGCACACTATTAAGTCTGATATGGTCTATTAGTCATTCATGTCAACTATATTTTTAAAAAAAGAAAAATTACTATACAGGGGGTCATCCATAAATGATGTCACGCTTTTTTTGACGATTTTTACCTCCCCCCCTCCCCCAAACGTAGTCACAAAAAGCCAGACCCCCCCCCTAAAATGACGTCACACCTCAGCCTACACCCCCCCCCCCCCCCTCAAAATTGCAGTTGAATTTTTTTTTAACAGCTATATTTTTCCAAAATCTTGTCTGAACTCTGTCAAAATAGAGTATTTTAATCAATTGTTATTACAATGTATTAAAACAGTTTTTTTAAAACGCAAAATAACGTCTAAAATTCGTTTTGTAACATTGCTTTTTTAAAATGCAAAAGTGTGATGTCGCACCATCTGAACCCCTCCCCCTCACACACAACGTCACAAAATTACGGGCCCCCCTCCCCCCTACGAGTGTGACGTCATTTATGGACGACCCCCGGCATATATTAAAACAATACAAAACAATCATATTAAACCACAAAATCAACACAAAAGACATGCGAATAGACAATTTATTGTTTTTAAAACATGGCCGCTGCTTGTATTTACTCATTGTTGTCTCGAACGGGGTAGTTTAAAGTTTATTCCAGGATATTTATGACTGGTTTGGTCTTGGATTGTGATTTGGTATTCAATTATCTGTTATATTATGTAAAATATGACATAAATATGGCCAAATGAAAGAAATATTCATTAGTTACCTTCATCGCACATTACTAGCTAAGTTGGAATTTACGACGCTAAACTAAGATTTTACCTAGATTTATTTCGATCTTGAGATTTAAATCAGTAAATCTAGATCTAGATTTATCTTTTATTATAGGTCTAATAATCTAGACTAGATAGTAGATACAGCTAGTAGTTTGACTACACAAGTCATTAGTCATTCATGAAGTAGATTAGATCTAACTTCATTGACAAAAGAGGGAGACGCTGAAACAACCTCACTTATTGAAGAGCTGTGGTATTTTTAGTTTCTAGATACCAAAAAAAATGGCGGCTTAACAACGATGTAAACAATCAATTCAATGGCTAACTTTCTTTTTAAGTTTGAGATTTAATTATTTAGACTTGCTTACTGGTAGACACCTTTCAACCAAAGAAACTGTCTCTTTAAAATGTCGTCATACATTAGAAGGCAGACGTATATGTTACCTGAGTAAGATGATATTATTTTAATTTTTTTTTTTAATAAATCTATCACTTTATCAAAATCACCGGTAATCTACTATCGTTTTGGGTACGTAAAATCGCCCGCGGCTATTAATGTACGAAAACGTTACCGCATTGTCAAGGCTGTAATAGAAGTATATTGTGATATGTTTGTGTCAAATATTATAGATAAATGAATAATAAACCTAAATCAATGGCTAAATATATTAATATAGGCCTGAAATTAACTTTAAACAGCAGTGTCTGCAAGCAAGATTTGCTATATAAACAGCAGCCATTTGTAAAATAGAGTGACTTCCGCCTGAATCTTGCGCTATAAGTCTATACAAATAAAACTTTGGTAATCCCTTAGTTTAGCGTCGGAAATTATCGGGTAATGTTTGTTGAGTTTCGGTAACTAGAGTTACGGTAAACCATGGTTTATTTGACCATTGAAATATAAATAAATTGAAAGTCGATTGTAGTAAATTAATGTTTTAATTTTTTAAGTTTAATCGACTAAAGGAAACAAGAATAAATATAATAGTAGATTTAAATTTGTAGATCTAAAAATAAAAAAACAAACATATAGGCTATTAATATAAATATAAATAATGAAGTCAAATGTAATAATTTAGGGCCTAATGTTTTTGGCTTGCAGTGGATTTGCGACCATTAAGTAATTAGATGTAGTCTAGATCTAGCTAGATATCTAGCTGCTAGGCCAAGTAAAAAAATCTAGATTACGAAAATAGTAAAAAGGATTACAAAATGTAAAAATGATTACAAAAATAAATCTATCCAAATTTTAAACATTCTGTATAAAAATAAAAGATGACGCCAAAAAAAGTATGGTTTACAGTACTTCCGGTGAATTCCGGAAGTGTGTGACAGACTTTGGCATTGTTTTACTGTTTTTTACTGCTATACGATTCCGGAATAATAACCGACGCTAAACTAAGGTTTTACCAAAACTTTAACAAGATGGCTGCTGTAGTAAATGAGCATGGTTGCATCTGTTGGAAACATCGCTGGTGTTCATTTATTACTGAAGAGTTTTAATTAAATTGTTTAGAAACAGGTACATAAATGAAACAAGGAAACATTTTTGTATTTTTCATAACATAAATCCTCCTCAAAATGTGAAATAATTATTAAAATGTAAGGAGTCACCTGTTTTTCACATTACTAGTCGCCGGCGATTTTACGTACCTAAAACGATAGATTACCAAATCACCATTGCCATTTTATAGTATCATCTATCGGCTTTAGGGCAGGGCGGTTTAGGCAGTTTGTTGAGTTTAGGTACGTAAAATCGGCCGAGGCTAGTAGTAATGTGAAAAGAAGGTGGTGCCTCATTGCATTTTAGTAATTATTTCACATATTAAGGAAGATTTATGTTTTGAAAGTTACAAAAATGTTTCAAAGTTTAATTCATGTAGGCCTACCTACTGTTTCTAAACAATTGCACTAAAACTTTTCAGTAATAAATAAAGACTAAGACTAGTCATGTTTTCATCAGATGCAACAAAGCTCGTTTACTTTAGCAGCCATCCTTTTAAAGTTTTTTTGGTAACATTTTAGCTAGAGTAGAGATTCATGGAAAAACACTCTAAATTACAGATGGCCGCAAACAAGGCTGTTTAAAGTTAATTTCTGGCCTTTCGATATATTTAGACATTGCTTTTAGTTTATTATTCAAAACTAAAACAACAATTATTTAATGACCTCTCTAACTGACTCATTGAAACATTTCCCATTCATCTGTTATATTCTTTTTTTAATATCACTTTGTATTATAACTATGTAGCATTATTTCTTTATTCCACATTTTTAGTGCTATGTTACTGCTATGTTGTTTTTTTTTAAATGCTGTTATTGAATTGTTGTTTTATTTGTTTAAACGGCCAATGTGAAAAAAGGCCTTCGTGCCTACAATTGTTACCATTTTTTGAATAAATTTGAAACTTGATACAAAAATATCACAATATACTTGTATTAAAGCCATATTAATGAGCCACTTTCTCTCACATTACTAGCCTCAGCCGATTTTACATCCCTAAAATGATAGATTACCAATATTTATTATAAATATAATATTAATTATTAAACGAAGGCAAAAGAGTTGACGAGAATCGTTCCATCATATTAAAAAAGTAATTTTTTTTTAGATTTTGCAATCAATGCAACCGTAAAAATAATAACAAATAAAAACTTATGGCTAAAAATGATTCAGAAATTTAATATTTTTAGAATCAATTTTATAAAAGTTGCAAATCCAGAGAACTGTAAAATAATTTGTTGCATTTAATGCTACATTTCTGTTTATTTTCATCAAGCTTAGATTTAAGTCATAACCTGTTGTTTCACTTTCGTAAGACAAACATTGATTGGCTGTACAGGAACTCCATGATCGATTTCTGACAGCCCCACTTTATAGTTTTTTTGTTTACAAAACTTTGAAGATAAAGTTTTTAAAAAACAATGCAAATTTAAACCACATGACCTACTTTTGCCATTTTTTTGCTTACAATAAAATGTATGCTAGCCTATCGAATGCAGGATGCCATTGTTTATGTCACCGTTACATGTGAAAACCAAATAGTTTTTGCCTTTTTTTTAAATTTTTAACATCAAATACATCCAATCTTTAGTAAAGTCAGAAAAAACCCCAACAGACAGGATTTCATAACCATATTAGTTTTAACTATGCCATGCAAGATTTTTAAAATATTTAATGGGCCTCAGAGGCGTAGCAACCCTTCCCAGCGCCCGGGGACAAACTTACAATTTGGCGCCCCTCTCAGCAGCAAACTTTCGATTTGCGCCACCCCCCTTAAACTTTTTATTTGCACCCCCCCCCCTCAGCTAAAATGACATTTTAATTTGTTTTTCCAATCCATTTTGGCGCCCCTAAGGTCGGCTCCCGGGGACATATGTAAACCCCCCCTACCCCCTCACTATGCCTCTGATGGGCCTCTCGAATACCTTTGAGACTTTTCTCGCTCTAACTATTATATACTATAACTATATTTACTACTATAAGATCTACAGTAACAGACATGACACTGACTACTTCAAGTAGAATTTATTTATTCCAGTACCTGTCAGTACTTACATACTTCATGTCACAGTGCCAGTAAAAGAATGAGTGAAGGGAGTGACTTCACTTTCATGTACTTTACTGTAATACTCTATACTTAGTGATTTCCAAAGAATTCAAAATTCAGATCTTAAATTGAGTAATGCATTAAAGACAAACAAACATACTTTCATTGTTATATACATAGATAGATGGTTATAAATGTAACTTTTCTGATGAAACACAAGATAGGCCCATGGGACAAAGGGAAACAACCAAGTTAATACTTTTGCAAATAAATCTAAGCCTGGTTGATTCCTCTGAATATTAAAAAATAATATTCCTTATTTTTATTCTTCTGGGGACCTTGGGGGGGGGGGGGGGGGGGCTTTTATTTTTTCCCCAGCATAAACTTATCCAAGAGCATTCTCAAGGGGTCATCCATAAATGACGTCACACTTTTTTTGATGATTTTTACCTCCTCCCCTCCCCTCCGTCACACCTTGTCACAAACAGCCAGACCCCCCCCCCCCTAAAGTGACGTCACACCTCAGCCTACAACCCACCTCAAAATTGCAGTTGAATTTTTTTTTAAACATCGATATTTTTCCAAAATCTTGTCTGAAATATGTCAAAATAGAGTATTTTAATCAATTCCTATTATAATTTATTAAAACTGTTTTCTAAAACGCTAAATAATGTCTAAAATTCGTTTCCTAACATTTCTTATCTATAAAGCAAAAGTGTGATGTCGCACCATCTGAACCCCCCCCCCCCCCCATCACACATTGTCACAAAATTACCAACCCCCCCTCCTCCCCCCTACGAGTGTGACGTCATTTATGGACAACCCCCTAACACTCCCAAAGAAGGGATGAAAGGTATAGTAATGCATAAAGGACACACACACACACATGCATCATCAAAGACATCTGAAATTTGGATGCCATTACAATGGGGGCCATTTTGAAAAAAACAACATTTGGTGATTAAATACTATTAGGTGAGCATTAATTTTAATGGTATCTCACCATACAATTTTTGAAAAAAATATTTCTAGATTAGAGCGTTTTCTGTTACAAACACTAGGCAGCTGACTCTTTGATAATTAAAATTGGATCAAGTTAAAGTTTTTTAATTGTTCAAGTCATCTTAAAGAATAATATAATCTTAGGTGACCCCCAACTTTATCTGCTCAATGTCAAATCTTTATCTGCTCAATGTCAAATCTTTATCTGCGCAATGTCAAATCTTTATCTGCTCAATGTCAAATCTTTATCTGCTCAATGTCAAATCTTTATCTGCTCAATGTCAAATCTTTATCTGCTCAATGTCAAATCTTTATCTGCTCAATGTCAAATCTTTATCTGCTCAATGTCAAATCTTTATCTGCTCAATGTCAAATCTTTATCTGCTCAATGTCAAATCTTTATCTGCTCAATGTCAAATCTTTATCTGCTCAATGTCAAATCTTTATCTGCTCAATGTCAAATCTTTATCTGCTCAATGTCAAATCTTTATCTGCTCAATGTCAAATCTTTATCTGCACAATGTCAAATCTTTATCTGCTCAATGTCAAATCTTTATCTGCTCAATGTCAAATCTTTATCTGCTCAATGTCAAATCTTTATCTGCTCAATGTCAAATCTTTATCTGCTCAATGTCAAATCTTTATCTGCTCAATGTCAAATCTTTATCTGCACAATGTCAAATCTTTATCTGCTCAATGTCAAATCTTTATCTGCTCAATGTCAAATCTTTATCTGCTCAATGTCAAATCTTTATCTGCTCAATGTCAAATCTTTATCTGCTCAATGTCAAATCTTTATCTGCTCAATGTCAAATCTTTATCTGCTCAATGTCAAATCTTTATCTGCTCAATGTCAAATCTTTATCTGCTCAATGTCAAATCTTTATCTGCACAATGTCAAATCTTTATCTGCTCAATGTCAAATCTTTATCTGCTCAATGTCAAATCTTTATCTGCTCAATGTCAAATCTTTATCTGCTCAATGTCAAATCTTTATCTGCTCAATGTCAAATCTTTATCTGCTCAATGTCAAATCTTTATCTGCTCAATGTCAAATCTTTATCTGCTCAATGTCAAATCTTTATCTGCTCAATGTCAAATTTTTATCTGCTCAATGTCAAATTTTTATCTGCTCAATGTCAAATCTTTATCTGCTCAATGTCAAATCTTTATCTGCTCAATGCCAAATCTTTATCTGCTCAATGTCAAATCTTTATCTGCTCAATGTCAAATCTTTATCTGCTCAATGTCAAATCTTTATCTGCTCAATGTCAAATCTTTATCTGCTCAATGTCAAATCTTTATCTGCTCAATGTCAAATCTTTATCTGCTCAATGTCAAATCTTTATCTGCTCAATGTCAAATCTTTATCTGCTCAATGTCAAATCTTTATCTGCTCAATGTCAAATCTTTATCTGCTCAATGTCAAATCTTTATCTGCTCAATGTCAAATCTTTATCTGCTCAATGTCAAATCTTTATCTGCTCAATGTCAAATCTTTATCTGCTCAATGGCAAATCTTTATCTGCTCAATGTCAAATCTTTATCTGCTCAATGGCAAATCTTTATCTGCTCAATGTCAAATCTTTATCTGCTCAATGTCAAATCTTTATCTGCTCAATGGCAAATCTTTATCTGCTCAATGTCAAATCTTTATCTGCTCAATGTCAAATCTTTATCTGCTCAATGTCAAATCTTTATCTGCTCAATGTCAAATCTTTATCTGCTCAATGTCAAATCTTTATCTGCTCAATGCCAAA
This sequence comes from Physella acuta, assembly GCF_028476545.2. Taxonomy (NCBI): domain Eukaryota; kingdom Metazoa; phylum Mollusca; class Gastropoda; family Physidae; genus Physella; species Physella acuta. The sequence goes on along the minus strand of NW_026732707.1, from coordinate 244,492 downwards.
TCTTTATCTGCTCAATGCCAAATCTTTATCTGCTCAATGTCAAATCTTTATCTGCTCAATGTCAAATCTTTATCTGCTCAATGTCAAATCTTTATCTGCTCAATGTCAAATCTTTATCTGCTCAATGTCAAATCTTTATCTGCTCAATGTCAAATCTTTATCTGCTCAATGTCAAATCTTTATCTGCTCAATGTCAAATCTTTATCTGCTCAATGTCAAATCTTTATCTGCTCAATGTCAAATCTTTATCTGCTCAATGTCAAATCTTTATCTGCTCAATGTCAAATCTTTATCTGCTCAATGTCAAATCTTTATCTGCTCAATGTCAAATCTTTATCTGCTCAATGTCAAATCTTTATCTGCTCAATGTCAAATCTTTATCTGCTCAATGTCAAATCTTTATCTGCTCAATGTCAAATCTTTATCTGCTCAATGTCAAATCTTTATCTGCTCAATGTCAAATCTTTATCTGCTCAATGTCAAATCTTTATGCTTTATAGAAATCTATAGCCTGTTGTAGTAGTATAACTTTCAATGTTGATTGTGTCCATTATTTTCTTTATTTTCATATCTCTACACATTCTAATAGAATCAACTCTCAATGTTGATTGTGTCCATTATTTTCTTTATTTTCATATCTCTACACATTCTAATAGAATCAACTCTCAATGTTGATTGTGTCCATTATTTTCTTTATTTTCATACCTCTACACATTCTAATAGAATCAATGCATGCCTTCATTGGGCAGCTGAATCGCTGGTCTGAAAATACATTTTACTCATTGTTTCATCCTCATCTTGATGGCCACACACCAAAATGGCAGTTTCACAAAAAAGCAGACATCAAATTGGCAGCTGCACCTTTCTTATCAACCTATTCATAGTAGAATGATTTCTTTTATCATTTTTGGTTCAAACAAATACAAATTGCATGTTGAGTGGCATTTCTTATCCCTCAGCACAACTTTTAAACAACATACTATTTTCACAGTCTTACTTTACACATTTCCTGCAACAATTCCAAACTTGTTTTAAAAAGAAACATTAACTTTTGTTTGTTTGTAGCCAAACTTCTGTGACAGGAGAAAGTAGTCATTTTTAAAAGCATTCATGGTCAAAAACAAGATAAAAATCTATGGGATCCAGACAAAAGGCAGACATAGACAAAAGGCAGATCTTGTCCATTTAGCACTCATGTTAATTTTTAACTACCAACCTAATTTTATAAAAACAGAAACCACAAATTGGGTTGCATTGAAGTTAACTTTCTGAATTTTTCAAATGATTTAAGCCATGCCGTTGTGTGACTTTTTGCTAGATAAAATGTTTGACAAAATGCTGTTTATAAATATGATAGTGTGTTAAGTGCATCTGATCTATTTGTTGGCAGGTCTGGCCCAACTAGTGGCATAGATCAGCAAAATTTGATGCGGCTGAAGGTCAATAAAATAGCTCTCATACAGGAGCTGAGTGTGGAGCATGTGACGGGTCCACTGCTGGCTGGAGGCGTCCTTGAAGAGAAGGATCTCAATCAAATAGAAAGTCATAAGACTGCTCAGGTGGCTAGCTATACTTTTATTTTGTTAAAAACAAGGGTCCTCAAAGTGATAGCTGTCGGATATGTATTACACATATATAAATCTGCACCGATAAAATAAATATCACATTTTTGTATTTAGAAGCCACACCTTCTTTACAGAGTTCTGTTTTTTGACACTGACCTCTCAAATATCAAAATACATTTTTAGGAGAAAGCAAGAACTTTAGTGGAAATTCTACCTACCAAAGATAAACATTCAGAATGGTACAAAACGTTTAGAGGAGCTCTTCTTAATCCAGAGTCAAGCCCTGAAACTAAAAAGCGATATAAACATCTGGTTGATTTCCTTGATAATACCGTAAGTTGACAAAATTTTGTTGATTTCCTTGATAATACTGTGACAAGATTTTGTTGATTTCCTTGATAATACTGTGACAAGATTCCCCCATTCTCACAATTTAAAAAAAAATATGTGTAAAAAAATAATAAATTTAAATTGACATATTAATATAAACTTTTAAGTAGACAACAAAATTAAAATGTAATATTCCGTGCATTCTTACATCAATTGTGTGACTGGTCAAAAAGCCCCGGCCTTTCCAAATTAGGATGGGGGGGGGGTCTTTTTCACCAATGCGAATAACTATATATTAGCCTAATTCGGGGGAAGGGCGTAAAATTGATAGTTTGTCCTGGCTATCGAATACTAACCCTTACCCTTTGTTTATCACCCTGTATATAGTGTATAATATATAATCAAAGTTATTAATTAATAGGTATTTTTTAATAATGGCAATTACACATTTTTGCATCCCCCTATAGATAGCGCCCTAGGCAACCTCCTAGACTGCCTTATAGGTAGCGCCGGCCCTGCATTGGTTCAATGTCTTTTAAGAAAGGGTTTTCTTGAACTAAAGTGCTTAAAAACCGTTGAATAATCTGAGAGAATGAAATTTGAACAACTTTTACCTTTTCATATTTAGTCAGCTTGAAGTTGAAGCAATAGTTATTTTTTAAAACAAAACTAGCTTTTTAAATCAAAAGTGGCAAAACAGACAAATCTATGAATATTGAAATATTAGTTGACATGTTAGGAGCTGAGTTTTGGGAATATTTCAAATGGTAGATGTAATGGATTGATGTTTTTATTATTACACACTGGACCATAGAGCCACGTTGATGTATATCTAGCTTTATTCGAAACCGGTAGACACATGACAAAACAAGGGACATCACTCAAAACAACATTATAAATATAAGACTAATACAAGAAGAGTGAGTTCCCTTGACTTCACAATTCTCAATATATTACATCCCTTTACCCTTAGTAAACAACAACACAGCTCTCAATAGAACAAATGATAGTATCCTAAAATCACCAAATATATTGTAACATGAACATTATATGATTTGAATCATTTGGTAGATTACACCCTTACAAACAAATGCAAAATATGCTACAACATAATTAAAATACAAAACAATGATGTCAAAGTCCTCTTGACCTTTAAAATCATAGGTCTAACTTATGTGGGACTTTGATTGTCCTGTTTGACCTTCTCAGTGGCTTTTGATTTGGTGACTCAAGATTCTGACCATCTGGACTCTCTAGCTCAGGAAGCCCAGGATCTAAATCATTAATTCCAGAATTTACATTTTCTGACTCCAGACTACTTGGTTCACTCATATCAACAGAACTTGGTTGTGGAACAAACTGAGTTGGTGTGAACCGGTCAGATCTGGTGGGATTGACAGATTCACACTTATTATCTGCACAAGTTATTTTTAACTGGTCTGCATGTCTACGGACAACAAGTCCATTATTTGTTTTCACTTTATAAGACACAGGTCCTGTACATTGAACAATTTGACCTGGTATCCATTTTTCCCCTCTCCCACAATTTCTCAGATACACATTATCATTAACTCCAAATTCTCTTTCAATTGGTGTTTTGTCATGATTTACTTTTTGTGTATGTTGATGTTGGGAAACAGACCTTTCAACAGTTGGGTGTAGTAGGTCAAGGTGAGTTTTAATTTTCCTACCCTCATCATTCACTGACTCTTCAGGCCAACCATTCTTACAGTACTCATATACTTTTATCAAGCACTCATCTTTTTGTGTTTCTCTCTTAACATCATTCACATTTATATTGGAGTTATCCATGATAGTGAAAAGAACAAATACATCTTCTGGTACATAACTAAGGCTTTGGTTTTTTAAAGGTAAACGACTAAGACTATCTGCACTATTCTCAGATCCAGATTTGTATTTCAATTCATAATTGTATCCGGCTAGTGTGATAGCCCATCTTTGAATTCTTGGTGAGGCATGCTCAGGCAGGGGTTTGTTTTCCCCAAACAAACCCAGCAATGGCTTATGATCTGTAAAGATGGTGAGCTCTCTACCAAACAGAAACTTGTGAAATTTCTTAACACCAAAAATGATGCCTAAGCCTTCCCTATCTAATTGAGAATAATTTTTCTCAGCCTGGTTCAAAGATCTACTGGCAAAAGCAATGGGTCTGTCACCATTTTCATCTATGTGGGATAAAACTGCTCCTACACCATCTGGTGAAGCATCGCATGTTAAGATAAGTCTTTTCCCTGGGTCATAGTGAGTTAGCAAAGTGTCAGAAGACAAAGCTTCTTTTGCTGCATTAAAAGCAGCATCTTGTTGTTTACCCCAGTGCCAAGTTGCATTTTTCTGCAGCAGCTTGTACAGTGGTGATAGTTTACCAGACAGATTCCCTATGAACTTTGCATAGTAATTTATCAAGCCCAAAAAAGCTCTTAGTTGTTGGGTATTTTCAGGTTTGGGTGCTTCTTTAGTGGCTTTTGTTTTCTCAGGTTGAGGTCTGAGACCCAGTTTGTTCAAATTATAACCAAGAAAACTAATATCTGTCAGCATGAATTGACATTTATCTTTGTTTATCTTTAAACCCTTTTCACCAACTATTTTCAAGACTTTATCAAGTGTTTTAAGATGTTCAGTGTCATTCTTACCAGTTATGTACACATTGTCAAAGTAAACACAAACATTTGGAATGTCCTGAAAAATACTGTCCATGACAGTCTAGAAAATTCCAGGGCTAGATGATATACCAAAACATAGTCTTTCATATTGGTAGAGTCCCTTATGTGTGTTTATTGTTGTATAGACTTTTGAATCTGGATGAAGTTCTAGTTGAGTGTAAGCATGACTAAAGTCTAATTCAGTGAATTTGTCTCCTCCTGCTAAATTCAAAGAAATTTCCTCAATGTTAGGAATAGGGTACCTATTTAGCTCTATTTGCTTATTCAGTGTAGCTTTATAGTCTCCACAAATTCTTACAGAACCATCCTTCTTTAACACTGGCACAATGGGCGTTGCCCAATCGGAATAGTCTACCTTCTTTATGATGCCATTAGATTCCAATCTACTTAGCTCATTTTCAATTTTATCCCTCATTGCATAAGGTGGAACTCTAGCTTTGCAGTATCTTGGATTTGTGTCTTTAATGCTTATCTTCACTGTCCTATCATTTAGTAATCCTGAACTACCAAAGACACCTTCATTTTCAGATATAACTTTATCTATTGAAGTAAAACATGAAGTACTATTGGTAGCTACTTATCATTCATGTGTGGTTTGACCTTGACCAACTACATTGTTCCTAATTGCAGTGCTTGTAACTATAGACTTTTTACATTCATATAAACTAGTTGCATACCCCTGCTTCACCAGAGTCAATCTTTTTTAAATGTACCAACTTGGGAACAGAACAAAACCAAACGCAAGCACAAGGACAAAACTAAAAAGAAAATGTGAATGCAACAAAGACAAATGCAAACACAAAAGAAAACATAAACACATTAGCTTGAGCGAATGGCTTTATCCCACATTCTCCAATTTAACCATCTGTTAAAATAACACTGAAAAATAATCAGTGATTTTAAGAGACCATAGAAATAAAAAAAACACAACTGTAAAACTTTGCACCGATCAATCAGGAAATTGTGACAATGGACACCAGCGAGAAAAGTCTCAAAGGTATTTGAGAGGTGTATAAATTCATTTAAAAATCATGCACAGCGTAGTTACAATTAATATGGTTATAAAATCCTGCCTGTCTGGTTTTTTTCGGACTTTACTAAAGATTGGATGTATTTGATGTTTATAATATTTTCGGTAACTAAATAAAAATTAAAAAAAAAGCAAAAACAATTTAGTTTTCACGTGTAATGGCGACATAAACAATGGCATCCTGCTATTGGATAGGCCGCCATAGATTTTATTGTACACATTGTAAGCTAAAAATAGAAAACTAGCTCATGGGGTTTTAAATTGGCATTGTTATTTAAAAACTTGATCTGCAAAGTTTTGTAAACAAATAGTTATCGATTACTAAGTTACTGTACAGCCAATCAATATTTGTCTTACGAAAGTGAAACATCCGGTTATAACTTAGGCTTGATGAAAATAAATAGAAATGTTGCCTTAAACTCAACAAATTATTTTCAAGTTCTCTGGATTTGCAACTTTTATAGCATTTATTCTAAAAATATAAAATTTCTAAATTAATTTTAGGCTTAAGTTTTTATTTTTTATTTTTTTTTACGGTCTAAATCTAAAAAGCACGTTTTTATTCCATGTCAACAACATTATGGAAGGAATCTCGTCAACTCGCTTGTCTCCATTATCTCAACATTAATCTGTTTTAATTGTGAGCCTTAACATTTAATAAAGATTGCGGTAGGAATAAGTATTTCGTCCTTAAATAGCAATATTTAGCGTGAATTGATTTTCTTTTTTTTAAAATGTATAAATTTTTCTAGGAATCTAAGCAAAAATATCATTTGATCATTTAACATGTTTAGCAATATGCGTGTATTGAATATTTTATTCATGTTTTTTTGTTGACGTATGTGAAAGAGTAAAAACTTATTGCCAACTATAAAAAAAATTAAGTCGCTACTCCATTACTTGTAATAAGACAATGTAATGCAAGTAGTGCACAGGCATGTGGTTTTGGAAGAAAGGAAGGACTGATACACTACCAGTCAGCATATAATATAGATAAATAAATATTGAACTTGTTTTTCTAACACTATATTTTCATTATTTAGGTCATCCATCGACCAAGCTCCCAAGCTGGTAGATTTAGAGAGAGCCGAGTGCCTGGTTTACCACACTACCCAGCTCTTCCAGGCATCCACCAGAATAGAGAGGAGAAAGAGAAGTAAAAACTCTCTTTTTAAAATAGATAATTGATAGAATAAAGCTTACAGTATCAAGCTTTTATTAAGGCCCTTAAAAAAGAATATAGAAATATATTATTTTAGACCTATACAAATGGTAGCTGCAGTGAGGTTAATTCAATTAGTAATAAAACAGAATGAACTTTTCTATGAATCTAAGCAAATCCAGGAAAAATACACTGGCAGAATTCCAGGTTTTTATCGGCGGTACATTGATGATGGGTTAGGTATCACAGAGATGGCAGAAGAAGAACTAAAAGATTTCATATCATTCTGCAAGAACTATCACCCAAACATTAAATTTACCTCTGAAATTTCAGGCAGTTCTGTTAACTTCATGGACATGACAATATCACATAACGCAACCAACGTTGGAACGACCGTATTCTACAAACCAACTGACTCACACTCATATTTGCTGTACTCTTCGTCACACCCCCCGGCCTGCAAAAATTCGATACCATTCTCACAATTATTAAGACTACGACGTATTTGTCAAGATGATGACGACTTTTGGAACAAGGCCCATTAGCTATTACAGTTCTTCCGACTGCGGTCATACCCGGAGCATATACTTCACACCGCATAAAAACTGCTGACCACCAAGCCTCCCTTCAACAATTTCCAAAACAAAAGTCAGATAGAACTAAACTCATCTTACCCTACCATCCTCATTCGGTTTTAGCTAAAAATATCATTAATTATAAAAAAAAATATTCTATCCTCAAGTCAGACCCTCATTTAGGCCATTTATTTCAACAGAATATTTTGGTTGTGTATAGAAGGGAATGCAATCTTAGAGATCTTTTAGTTCGCAGCCGCCTGCCACCCATTACCACCACCAGATTTGGCACCACTCCTTGTCCGTGGATGGATGTGTGGATGTGTCCGCAGCTTTAAGTCGTATCTCCTCCTCAACGAAACAATATCGAGGACTAGTTCCAAAAGCAAATATGTTAAGCAAGTTCCGAGGATGATTGTGGGTCAAAAAAATTTCCCGGAATTCCTTCCTGGATTTCCCGGAAAATCCAAAAAAACCTCGAAAAATGCAGTTTTTGGCCCATATCTCGGCAACCAGACCACTTAGCGACTTGAAACATTTACCAATCGATTCCTGCCATAATTTAGAACAATATTGCCGAAGAAAGTTTTCACAAATATCCTTTCGTTCGGTCGAAAAATGTTTTTAAAAATTACATAAACACCTACAAACCGATCGTTCTCCTAGCTTGAACGCACCCCAGCATGTGCGCTTTACGCTACGACAGAGCTATTTTTAGATAACATAAGGAAATTGCGCTTAAATTGTCACTAGACTTTTTATTAACTGGTTTTTTGTCTAATTTGTAACCACACTGTTGTGTGCTGACGAAGACCTTGGGTCGAAACGTCCAAAGTATTTGTAACTGTCTTTAACTTGCGAGGTAACTAACACTATCTGTTTTATTATTAATTATTTTAGACCTTAGATGGTTATACCAAAAACACTTCCTCTTAGCAAAAATAAACTCTAATAGTCTCTAAAATCAATAGTAAATCTTGTAAGTTTTAGACCCAGAGGCTAATCTATTTTTCATAAAATTTACTTTTCAAATGTGAATAAGTGTAACGTCAAACAGTAGATTGGCATAAGGGTTTTCAGCCATCACAAACAAACCATTGGTGCAGTTGGGAATGTGTGCACCAAATCTATCTGCAAATGACACTTATGATTGTAAATTAAAAATCTAAACAAATATATCTCATTGCCAACAAACTTTTGTGAAAAGACATCAAGCAAAGATGAATTGATACAAAATGGTTTCTCAAATATTGAGGAGAAATTATAAAAGTCATCAGTCTCTCAGAGCACATGGTATATTAGAAGCTAGACACAACAATAGTATGCCATCGATTTCAGCATTCAAAACAGAATACTGGACAAAGAGACCATGTAAAAGGCCATCAGTGCTGTGATGAATCAAGACAATGTTGTCAACAGAATTCTTGAACTTACTCCATTTGGCAGGTCTGCCACTGCATATTTTAACATAGAGAATTAGGGTGCCTAGCATTCTCTTTAGTGCCATAAATCAATTAAAATAAACATTTATGAATGAAAATTGAAGGTTTGCCACAGATGTGCATTTGAATGCATACATGTTGCCATTTGTTGTCACAATGACCATTCAGAGGATGGCTGCAAGTGTGTTAAATAGATTTGGAGTTGAGTTTCCTTAATTAGACAGTGTAAATTGAATGCTATCAAATGCGTTTCTGTGATTTCCTGGCGTTGTTAGGTTGTACAACTCAGAGGTTGGGTTGTTAGGTTGTACAACTCACAGGTTGGGTTGTTAGGTTGTACAGCTCAGAGGTTGGGTTGTTAGGTTGTACAACTCACAGGTTGGGTTGTTAGGTTGTACTACTCAGAGGTTGGGTTGTTAGGTTGTACAACTCACTGGTTGGGTTGTTAGGTTGTACTACTCACAGGTTGGGTTGTTAGGTTGTACAACTCACAGGTTGGGTTGTTAGGTTGTACTACTCACAGGTTGGGTTGTTAACTTGTACTACTGCTGAAGAGCATGTACAGCATCCTCCCTAGATTTTTTGTCATGCACCATTTTCACCTGCACCATTTTTTCCACTATAATTAGCATGTCTTAATTAGCATGTCTTTTTCAATTTCTCTATGCCATGTGTTTTTGGGCATTCCTCTTTCTTTATCCTCGTAAACAAGTCTTGTCTGACAAAACTTGCAATTTGTTTCTTCAACATCCTACTGCAAATTATATAAATGGTTGTGCATTAATATTGTAGTTAAAGAAAATCCTTTATTATTATATTGAGAGATTCATAGAAATGCATGGATATTTAATGCACTATTTAAAGGACTTATTATATATGGAAAGATGCAAAACTAATAAACACTTGAAATACTTGACACCTTTATTAATAATTGAAAAATTAATGAAACATTTTCTTAAAGATCATGTCACTTTGTATTGTTATCAAGGAGTGAACTAAATAGAAGCTGGTTACAAGATACATGCCCAGGACAGAACCAGAAATAGAGGTTTTTAAAAGCGTGTAAAAACAAACTAAAAAAAACAGAATTATGAAACTCAAAACATTAATGAATTTTTTCAATTAAAAAAATGAAAACTTCCACTTTCCAGTAGTGCCAACAGAGATGGTGCCCCGGGATGGCTTGTTCCTAACGACAGTCTTCAGAGGCCATCAAACATGACACTGGTTCAAGGATATTTTCATCAATGGCTTCCAACACCAGATGACTTTAAGTAAGTCATTCTTTTTTTCAAAACAACAGATTTACACAACCCAATCACACACACACACACACATATATATATATATATATATATATATATATATATATATATATATATATATATATATATATATATCTATATATATCTATATATATATATATATATATATATATATATATATATATATATTATATATATATATATACTAGCCGTCCCGGCCAGGCCCTGCTCTGGCTTCTGTGAAAAACATTTCTGTTAAAGACCATTACCTGTGTGTTTAGTAATCATCATAAACCCGGCATTGCCCACCCAAACCACAACCAACCAAAATCAAAACAACAAAACGCAAACATAACGCTAACAGAATTACAAATGCAAACGAAAACAAAAACCTAAGAACAAACCCAACCACAAACACCAATACCAACACAAAAAAAACAACGAAAAATCAAACGAAAACAAACCAAATCCAAACGCAAAACCAACCAAAAACACAAATACAAACCCAAAGAAAAAAACACAAACAAAAACGGAAAAAGGAAGAACAAAAACGAACCAAATAAAAACGCAACCACTAACGCAAACCCACCTAAACACAAAGAAAACACTAACGCGAACATAAACGCCCAGGGCGGAATCACCTGTTTTAGCTTAATGAACGACTATAGTACCCCAACTTAATCATAGTCTTTTGCACTCACTTAAACGAACGCGCCTGTTTCAATTTAATGAACAATTATAATACTCCAAGCTTATCCGTAAAATACCTACAACATTTGCACTTGATCAATCCCCGCTAATTATGTAATTTTTTTTCCCAACACCAAAACAAAGTAATTAAAAAGTAAATTCTTTTCCACTAATGCAATGGTTTTATAAAGGGAAGTAATTGTGTTTTCCTAATTTATCAAAGGGAAGTAAGTGCTATAGGACTAAATAAAGACATAATTAAATATTTTGTAAAAGATGATATTTTTTTAAAACTTGTGTTTAATGAACATGCCGAAAATTATTACTTTCAGTTTGATAAATGAAAATTATTTCCCAAAACTTTCAATATTAATTTTTTAACTCATAAATTTAGACCACAAGGACTTTAATTATCTAACACTTAAATCCATAGAAGTATGTCAACGACAAACAAACAAACTTATTACATGTTAGTTAGATACAGAATTGAGCTTTATATATTAGATAAATATATATATATATATATATATAGATATAGATATAGATATATATATATATATATATATATATATATATATATATATATATATATATATATATATATATATATATATATATAAATATATATATATATATATATATATATATATATATATATATATATATATATATATATATAATATATATATATATATATATATATATATATATATATATATATATATATATATATATATATATATATATATATATATATATATATATATATATATATATATATATATAAAGCAATGTATGTGTGTGTGTCTGGGTGTCTTTTATGCATTACCACACCTCTTATCACATCGCCTTGAAACTTTGGGAAGTTGTTGAGAATATTCCTGGGGAGGTTTCTGCGAAAAAAAAATTCAAATTCGCAGGGGTGGCGCCCCGGCAGGGCGCGATTAGTTTTTCTCTATATACGGTATATAAAAAAATAAAAGTCAATTTTGGTTAGGCATCGTTCATCCGATAGCCATGAGACTTTGTGGAGTTCATTATACCACTCTAGGGAAGGATTCCGTAAAAAAATAATTTTTAATTTTGCAAGGGCGGCGCTACGGGAGGGTCCGATTTTTCTCTATATATGGTATATAAAAATAAACGTCGATTGCGGTTTCACGGCGTTCATCCGATCGCCATCAAACTTTGGGGAGTTGATTAGAACGCTCCAGGGAAGGTTTCTGTAAAAAAAAACTCCTTTTTTAATTTCGCAAACCGGCGCCACGGGAGGGTGCGATTTTCCTCTCTATACGATTTATAAAAATATAAGTCTATTTCGGTTTTACACCGTTCATCAGTGTACCATGAAACTCTGGGGAGATGATTAGATCACTCAATGGTAGGGTTCTGCAAAAAAAAATAATTAATATTGCAAGGGCGGCGCCCCATGGGAGAGCGATTTTTTTCTCTATACACGGTATATAAAAAATAAAACTCGGATGCGGTTCATCCGAGTGCCATGAAACTTTAGGGAGTAGATGAGAATACTCCCGAGAATATTTCTGCGAAAAAGAAAACTAAAGTAGGGTACAATTTTTGTCAATACACGGTTTGGCGCCCAAAGTTTTAGGGCGACTATGTTGGCACTTTTGCATCCGTTAATCGAGCGTCCTGCATAGCGAGTAAGCGGTACTACTATATTCAGCGGTAAAGCTACAACAGGCTTCTAAAAATAACTTTGTAACGCGAGGAAATCCTTCTGTACAGCTTCGTCACCTTGCCAAAGATGAAAAAATAACTTTTTGAATATGAGGAGCCTACTGTAGAGTTTTGTCACTTTGCGAATGATGGAATGAGCATTTACTATTAGACAATCCAGTCAGAAATTGAGATCGAGCATCTAATAATAGACTATTAGTAACGCTAGCATATTGCATCAGTCACACTGATGTTTAAAACACGTCAAATAATTTTTTTACGTGTTAAAGAAAAAAATCCTGTTCATTTGTGTCAGCATCATTGTTTACAGGATGCTATTGGCACACTGGGTTATCCTATGAGCACGATGGCGCCTGTTAGTTTTAAGGGGCCGTAGGCTGCGCATATGCGGTAGTGTAATCGGGGGGGGGGGCTCCTGAGAGCGCCCCTCTACGTCCCTGACACATGGGTGGTCACCGAAGTGTGTTCTACCTCATTATTTCGGTGAGTGATTAATGTACACTCAAGGTTTTCATGCGGTAGTGTAGGAAAACCCGTGTCACGATAATTATTATCCAAGCGCAGGCATTGTTTACATTTAAATAACACAGTTTTAGAAAAGAAGGACACGCGTCTAAGAACATATGATTGGTAATGCATTGGTGATATCCTTCTAATATATTTCGTCAGACTTTCTTCTATCCCCGCCGCAACGCGCGGGGGCGGGTACACTAGTAAATATATATAAAATAAAAAATATACACATATATATGCCTATATAAATAAATAAATAAATAAATTTATAATATATATATATATATATATATATATATATATATATATATATATATATATATATATATATATATATATATATATATATATATATATATACTACGGTGCCTGCCCCCGTGCGTTGCCGTGGGGGATAGAAAAATGTCTGACGAAATATATAAGAAGGGTTTCATCAACGCATAACCAATCATAGATCTATATTCTTAGACGCGTGGCCTTGTTTTCTAAAACTGAGTTGTTTAAATGCAAACAATGCCTGCGCTTGGATCATAAACATCGGGACACATGTTTACCTACACTACCGCATAAAAACCTTAAAAACGTTAATCACTCACCAAAATAATGAGATAGAACACACTTCGGTGACCGCCCGTGTGTCAAGGACCTTTAGGGGCGCTCTCGGGAGCCCCTGGCTCCTCAAAAATAACATAGGCGCCATAGTGTTCACAGGATAACCCAGAGCGCCAAATAGCATCCTGAAACAATGATGCAGATTGCGTCATTCGCTAAAGGGACACAAATCAACAAGAATATTCGAGAAAGTTTAGGGGAGATCACTCCCGGTTTATTTAGCTCAGTCATTGAGTAACCTTTATGTTTTTTAGCTCAGTCATTTAGTAACCTTTATGTTTTTTAGCTCAGTTATTGAGATATCTTCAACTCACTTGAAAAAACTGGCAGAGTCAATTCTCCCAGAAGATAAAAAGCTGTTGGAAAATGAAAAAGTTGTGGTGAAAAAGCTGCAACGTTTAGAAGTAATTGAAAGTGCATCAATGAGAAAACTTCTGCCTTCTGGCTTTGAGTTATGCATGGCTGATGTTGTTCAGGTGAACTGTCTGATATCCTTCATTTGTTTTTCGTTTCTTATGGTATAGTAGGTGAGGGTGTGAGGCTTAGGGTTTATGGAGGAATGGGTTCAGTTTGTGAGAGAAAAGTTGGGAATGTATTGAAAATGAGTAGTTTTTTTTTTCTATCCAGAAAAAGGTGATAATGTCAATTTATTTTAGAAGGGAATGTGTGCTAATTAAGACAGGCTATTCTAATTAAGGCTGGCCATCCTAATTAAGACTGGCCACAATTTAATGATGTCATCTAGTAGAAAAGAGGTGAGGAAGTGGAGGGAAGTGGGAGTGAAGGTATTTTACCACAAATAACAGATGGTATTTTTACCCAGGACATCTTAAATGAACCAGATTTGTACCATTTGTATATGAAATATCTGGCCACACTTGAAGCAGCAGACATCAGGTTGGTCAAGGACTTGCTTTCATCTTACCAGTCAGTTGTGCTTGTACTCAACAGCATGACCTCCGCAAACACCATAACTCAGGTTAGGACAAAAATTATTCATCAGGTCAAAGCTTTAAGCAGTTCATTTCTTGCAGACTGCATAAACTGTAGACAAACCTATGCTTGAAGATAGCAATCTAACTAATGGTGAACATTTTCATTCGATTTTCTTAGATCACCCAAACTGGTTTGAAGCTGTCCAAGTTTTTGATTGCTTGTAACAGATATGATGCTGCAGATGCTGTCCTGGTTGGAGCCATCAACTTCCTGAAACAAAGCCCAAGCCTGGAAAACTGGATCCCTCGTCACCAGGCTTATGTCAACCTCATGCACGCCCGCAATATGGCCTACAGATTGGATCAGGCTCAGGACGCTTACTTTGATGCAGTTCAACTGCAGTTTCAAATCAATATGACGTCGTTTGGTCAGACAATTGTGCATGAAGGTGCACTGCATACTGAGACCAGTCACATGTTGTTGGAGTACGGCTCTATTGTATCGGCTCATGGATGGGCCAGGAGAGCTCTCAAGGTATCATTTTTTAAAAATCTAAGGTTGTTGCCCCACCCTAAGATCTTTGTCCCACACTAAGATCTCTCCCCCCCCCCCCCCTCCACAAACACACTAAGATCTTTGTCCCCACAACAATTTGACTTTCAGGAAGTAGATCCAGAAGAGCCTGCAGCAGTGGTGAGGGCACTTTGTGTGGCTGTCGACTCCTACTGTGCTCAATGGCTGGTCAAGAAGGCTGAACTCATTGCTGTCTACCTTGTCCAATATGCCAGGTAAGTTTTGGTCCAATATGCCAGGTAAGTTTTGGTCCAATCTCATGTCTCGTCTCGGCCAGCATACAAAACCTGGGGCAGTAGAATGACAAAATCTAGGTCAGCATACAAAACTTATGGCAATAGAATGACAAAATCTAGGTCAGCATACAAAACCTGGGGCAATAGAATGACAAAATCTAGGTCAGCATACAAAACCTGGGACAATAGAATGACAAAATCTAGGTCAGCATACAAAACTTATGGCAATAGAATGACAAAATCTAGGTCGGCATACAAAACTTATGGCAATAGAATGACAAAATCTAGGTCAGCATACAAAACTTATGGCAATAGAATGACAAAATCTAGGTCAGCATACAAAACCTGGGGCAATAGAATGACAAAATCTAGGTCAGCATACAAAACTTATGGCAATAGAATGACAAAATCTAGGTCAGCATACAAAACCTGGGGCAATAGAATGACAAAATCTAGGTCAGTATACAAAACTTATGGCAATAGAATGACAAAATCTAGGTCAGCATACAAAACCTGGGGCAATAGAATGACAAAATCTAGGTCGGCATACAAAACTTATGGCAATAGAATGACAAAATCTAGGTCAGCATACAAAACCTGGGGCAATAGAATGACAAAATCTAGGTCGGCATACAAAACTTATGGCAATAGAATGACAAAATCTAGGTCAGCATACAAAACCTGGGACAATAGAATGACAAAATCTAGGTCAGCATACAAAACCTGGGGCAATAGAATGACAAAATCTAGGTCAGCATACAAAACCTGGGGCAATAGAATGACCAAATCTAGGTCAGCATACAAAACTTATGGCAATAGAATGACAAAATCTAGGTCAACATACAAAACCTGGGGCAATAGAATGACAAAATCTAGGTCAGCATACAAAACCTGGGGCAATAGAATGACAAAATCTAGGTCAGCATACAAAACCTGGGGCAATAGAATGACAAAATCTAGGTCAGCATACAAAACTTATGGCAATAGAATGACAAAATCTAGGTCAGCATACAAAACCTGGGGCAATAGAATGACAAAATCTAGGTCAGCATACAAAACCTGGGGCAATAGAATGACAAAATCTAGGTCAGCATACAAAACCTGGGACAATAGAATGACAAAATCTAGGTCAGCATACAAAACCTGGGGCAATAGAATGACAAAATCTAGGTCGGCATACAAAACTTATGGCAATAGAATGACAAAATCTAGGTCAGCATACAAAACCTGGGGCAATAGAATGACAAAATCTAGGTCAGCATACAAAACTTATGGCAATAGAATGACAAAATCTAGGTCAGCATACAAAACCTGGGGCAATAGAATGACAAAATCTAGGTCGGCATACAAAACTTATGGCAATAGAATGACAAAATCTAGGTCAGCATACAAAACTTATGGCAATAGAATGACAAAATCTAGGTCAGCATACAAAACCTGGGGCAATAGAATGACAAAATCTAGGTCGGCATACAAAACTTATGGCAATAGAATGACAAAATCTAGGTCAGCATACAAAACCTGGGGCAATAGAATGACAAAATCTAGGTCAGCATACAAAACCTGGGGCAATAGAATGACAAAATCTAGGTCAGCATACAAAACCTGGGACAATAGAATGACAAAATCTAGGTCAGCATACAAAACCTGGGGCAATAGAATGACAAAATCTAGGTCAGCATACAAAACCTGGGGCAATAGAATGACAAAATCTAGGTCAGCATACAAAACCTGGGGCAATAGAATGACAAAATCTAGGTCAGCATACAAAACTTATGGCAATAGAATGACCAAATCTAGGTCAGCATACAAAACTTATGGCAATAGAATGACAAAATCTAGGTCAGCATACAAAACCTGGGGCAATAGAATGACAAAATCTAGGTCAGCATACAAAACTTATGGCAATAGAATGACAAAATCTAGGTCAGCATACAAAACCTGGGGCAATAGAATGACAAAATCTAGGTCAGCATACAAAACTTATGGCAATAGAATGACAAAATCTAGGTCAGCATACAAAACCTGGGGCAATAGAATGACAAAATCTAGGTCAGCATACAAAACTTATGGCAATAGAATGACCAAATCTAGGTCAGCATACAAAACTTATGGCAATAGAATGACAAAATCTAGGTCAGCATACAAAACCTGGGGCAATAGAATGACAAAATCTAGGTCAGCATACAAAACCTGGGGCAATAGAATGACAAAATCTAGGTCAGCATACAAAACCTGGGGCAATAGAATGACAAAATCTAGGTCAGCATACAAAACTTATGGCAATAGAATGACCAAATCTAGGTCAGCATACAAAACTTATGGCAATAGAATGACAAAATCTAGGTCAGCATACAAAACCTGGGGCAATAGAATGACAAAATCTAGGTCAGCATACAAAACTTATGGCAATAGAATGACAAAATCTAGGTCAGCATACAAAACCTGGGGCAATAGAATGACAAAATCTAGGTCAGCATACAAAACTTATGGCAATAGAATGACAAAATCTAGGTCAGCATACAAAACCTGGGGCAATAGAATGACAAAATCTAGGTCAGCATACAAAACTTATGGCAATAGAATGACAAAATCTAGGTCAGCATACAAAACCTGGGGCAATAGAATGACAAAATCTAGGTCAGCATACAAAACTTATGGCAATAGAATGACAAAATCTAGGTCAGCATACAAAACTTATGGCAATAGAATGACAAAATCTAGGTCAGCATACAAAACCTGGGGCAATAGAATGACAAAATCTAGGTCAGCATACAAAACCTGGGGCAATAGAATGACAAAATCTAGGTCAGCATACAAAACTTATGGCAATAGAATGACAAAATCTAGGTCAGCATACAAAACCTGGGGCAATAGAATGACAAAATCTAGGTCAGCATACAAAACCTGGGGCAATAGAATGACAAAATCTAGGTCAGCATACAAAACTTATGGCAATAGAATGACAAAATCTAGGTCAGCATACAAAACCTGGGACAATAGAATGACAAAATCTAGGTCAGCATACAAAACTTATGGCAATAGAATGACCAAATCTAGGTCAGCATACAAAACTTATGGCAATAGAATGACAAAATCTAGGTCAGCATACAAAACCTGGGGCAATAGAATGACAAAATCTAGGCCAGCATACAAAACTTATGGCAATAGAATGACAAAATCTAGGTCAGCATACAAAACCTGGGGCAATAGAATGACAAAATCTAGGTCGGCATACAAAACTTATGGCAATAGAATGACAAAATCTAGGTCAGCATACAAAACCTGGGGCAATAGAATGACCAAATCTAGGTCAGCAACTATGGCAGCTATGAAAAACGTAAATTTTATAAGTGAGATGACATGCAGCAGTTATTTGTATTTCAGATGGTTTTCATGAAAATTGGATTAGATTGAGAACTTCAACATTTCCTTTTGTTTGATACACCTTATAAAAATAGAAGAATTTTTTTTGTATAATATAGTGAAAATCATTGCGTCATGAAGAAAACATTGATTAATTTTTAAAAAGCTAATCGAACATCTAATTAGTTTCATTTTGTGTCACGGTGCATTGTCATCAAGTGAAACTTTGAACAAAATCAGTCATGTAGGAATGGTTGAAATTTTGAACGAAATCAGTCACGTAGGAATGGTTGAAATTTTGAACGAAATCAGTCATGTAGGAATGGTTCAAATTTTGAACGAAATCAGTCATGTAGTAATGGTTGAAATTTTGAACGAAATCGGTTAGGTAGAGGTGGTGTTGAAATTTCGCTCACAAGTTTGCACATGTGACATAGGAATCAAAATAAATGTAAGCCCTGACAGGGGGGGGGGGTGACCTTTAACCTACTCTACCTCCCTAGGACTATAATCTAATCGGTCGTCTGAGCAACTTTGGTTCAACCCACAGGGGTTTAACTCATAACTTTAATCTTGATAGAGAAACAAAAGATAATCATAACTTTTATTAAATGAACAACAAAATAAATGAAAACACTCTTTATTAAAATTCTCAATAATTAACTAAACTTAGCTTCAAAACAAAACAACCCAACAAAACAAAAAAAACTTTCAATACATCTAGCCAAGTTACAAAAGTAACCTGAATGGAAGGAAAAAATAATAAAAAATCTTATAAAAATTTACGAAAATACACACATATGTACACATGGTAAATAAGGTTTATACACTAACTTCTACTATCTCAACTAATAATAACATACTAACTATACTAATCCTAAAATCTAAAATATCAAAATCGGTTTTTATTACATATAAAGTCTTAAGAAAGGTCTCAGTACACCGCAATTGTAAAAAAAAAATCATAAAAAACGTTTCAATAACAAGCTTTTATGTAATAATGCACTAAATAGTAGAAAATAAATTATACACTATTTAAATAACTATAAAGAAAAGCGTGGGTCACATTAGTATCTATTGGATACCTTTACTAATATTTATTAAGAGATCCACTTTTTCTTTATCGTTATTTAAATAGTAGTGTATAATTTATTTTCTACTTTTTAGTGCATTATTACATAAAAGCTTGTTATTAAAACGTTTTATATGAATTATTTTTTCAATATTTTAAATTTTAAAATTGCACAATAGAGTTGCATGACTAAAGACCATGCGCACCTTATGAAAGTGATGACGCGTGTCTAATAGTGTGAAATAGTTTGATGAGACAGCCTACTAATTTGAACACAATTTTAATTAATTCATAAAAAATTAATCAGGCAACTAATGGAGACAAGCGAGTTGACGAGATTCCTTCCATAGTGTTGTTGACATGGAATAAAAACGTGCTTTTTAGATTTAGACCTTAAAAAAAATAAAAAATAAAAACTTAAGCCTAAAATTAATTTAGAAATTTTATATTTTTAGAATAAATGCTATAAAAGTTGCAAATCCAGAGAACTTGAAAATAATTTGTTGAGTTTAAGGCTACATTTCTATTTATTTTCATCAAGCCTAAGTTATAACCGGATATTTCACTTTCGTAAGACAAATATTAATTGGCTGTACAGTAACTTAGTGATCGATAACTATTTGTTTACAAAACTTTGCAGATCAAGTTTTTAAATAACAATGCAAATTTAAAACCCCATGACCTAGTTTTCTATTTTTAGCTTACAATGTGTACAATGAAATTTATGTCGGCCTATCCAATAGAGTCCTTGCAAACACGTGACCTAAATCACGTGATACCTACGCCCGCCGCCACAGTGGTGTACACCAGACGTAAACACAATCAGCTGTTCACCAGCGCTGGACGTGTTCACCGTATGTAAAGAATCGCGCCCGCGGAAAAGGAAAAATATGTTAAAAAATTTGAACTCTTAGGAATTGAAGATCCTTATACAGTTATTGACAGTTTCGTGGATAATATAAATATGTGGCCGAAATTTCTAAATAAAAATACTGTTAGTAATACCGTTTGCGTTTAGATTTTAAGTAGACGAATCTGATCAAATGCAGTAATATATTATAGGTTATCTACTGTAGCAAACGTGAGACCACTTAACTTCTACAAAACCCACACTACAACGACTAATATAATCCATGGGTAATAACCAATCTGGGTAGCATGTT
This sequence comes from Physella acuta, assembly GCF_028476545.2. Lineage (NCBI taxonomy): Eukaryota > Metazoa > Mollusca > Gastropoda > Physidae > Physella > Physella acuta. Next base: position 223,580 of record NW_026732707.1, on the reverse strand, counting down.
ATACAATTTAATACCCTTATAATCCAGCAGGGAAGTGATCAGACACATTAATACTGATGTTCAACCCTCATGATGGCTGCCCCCACCTGTATCTAGCCCACAATAAAACCAAAGAGGAGTCTGCCCTGCCCTCCCCTGAAAATGTCTCACCTCCGTGATACCCAGCCCCACAGAGATAGTATTTCTTATATAATTTTGACCCTCAGGGCCCAGCAGGGAGAACAAAGGGGAAAGTCCCACTGCTCTCCCCTCAACATTTCTCACCTCGATGTCATGTTATGTCATTTATAGCACACATGGCTTATCAGGGGAAAGCATTAAGGCATTAAGAATCTTAACTCTGGACAGCTACACACTAGTATACTAGTTACACACTAGGTGCCTACTGTAAACTACTAGACTGTAGGCCCTATGTAGACCTGCAATTGTATCAATTGTAGACTGGGTCCATTGTTATTATTCTAAACCATCTCACTTATAATGTTTCTAGCTTGATTTGTTTCTTTTATAAACAGTGGATTAAAAAAAAATTAGCCTAATCATTAACCAAATAATAATAATGTGGTTATTTGTTGTTGGCTGGTATGATCTAGATTGTACTACTAGGCTACAAAAACTTAGTAGACCAATTACTATATATGAATTTGAATTTAATTAAACTCAGTCCAGTATCAGATACATATTGCTGTAAAAAGACAACAAAGTAGGTAGGCCTTAGTAATTTATTAAAGCCTTCTACTACAGTAATATCAACTACATGCTTGTATAAAGTTTTTACAATATAATTTAAGTAGCAGATTCTAGATCTAAGTCTAGTCATACAATCTATTTCAATTTCAGAAAATTTCGTTTGCTAAAAAAATGATTAGATTATAGAGCGAGATTTTAGATCTTAGAGACAATTAAATGCTTTATTAGACGTATTGACTACTTTTGATTTATTATGGGTGTATTTTGAATCGAATGTAGATCAGGATGCCATTGTTTATGTCGCCATTACACGTGAAAACCAAATTGTTTTTGCTTTTTTTTAAATTTTTATTTAGTTACCGGAAATATTAAACACATTAAATACGTCCAATCTTTAGTAAAGTCCGAAAAAAACCAGACAGACAGGATTTTATAACCATATTAATTGTAACTACGCCGTGCAAGATCTTTAAATTAATTTATGCACCTCTCAAATACCTTTGAGACTTTTCTCGCTTGTGTCCATTAAGTCAAATTTAATGTCATGTTGCATTGTCTTCTTGTCTTGACCCACGTGTTAACGTTAAAACAGCTAGAAGTGTTCGAAATTTGGCCCCGGGCGTTCCTATCTGGACAGACTGACGACAGAGACAGGGAGTTATATAAAAGCTTGTAGAATAAACAGGGAGTCGTCTCCCCTAAACTTTCTCGAATATTCTTATATAACTTTATGGGGGATGGCAACTCTGGATATAGACATTAATGTTAATTCATTTTTGATTACTTTAACTTTTGAAAAATAGAATAGAATCGCGTAGAAAAAGAATTGCGCACCAATTGAACGCCAAACAAAATGTGTATAATAGTGCGGAATTGTATTAGTACTTCATAAACTCACATGCGTTTTTTGAAAAATCAGAAATAGCGTAAAAATACTACTTCCGGTCAACGGAAATTACTCAAAATTTGAAAAAGGCAGAGAATTAGATCTTTAACGTGAATTTAATTATCTATCTGAAATAGTACTTAAGTTACAGACTTTTGAAAGATTTCCACTTCCGGTTATCGGAAATCGCTCAAAAGTTGATACGGATCTACAAATTTGATATAATACTTATATATGAAATTTCATCAACCCAGCTGTAACGGTACTCAAGTTATCATGTTCACAGACACACACACACACACACACACACACACACACACAGATATACGGACAAGATAGCAAAACCATGTTTTTCCGAATCGGGGAGTGAAAAATGTCGAGATTTGCAAAAATCTCGATTTTTTTTGCACGATTACAATACTTTCTCTATAATTTGTATATACGAGAAAGTAAAAATGACGTGGATGTAAATTAGAGATGACTTATCCATACATCCCACAGCCATCGACCTACCCAATCAATGCAGACGACACAATCAATACACACTACACAATCAATGCACACTAAAAATGGCATGCATACATAACAACACTCCTCTAGGGGCCCATTATAAGCAGTGGCGTGCAGAGCTATGTTGCTGCCCGGGGCAAAACCAAAGGAAGATGCCCCCATAAATTGTATATATATATATATATATATATATATATATATATATATATATATATATATATATATATATATATATATATATATATATATATATATATAAATTACGGTGTTTAAAGCGTTAGTAGCCCTACTATTGACGATAAATTATAACACACATTATGTTATTAATCAGAATACGAATAGAAAAGCATTTTAAAAATTGACTTAGCTGAACTCTTGAGAAGACTCCATGCATATATATCCAAAAGAATGACTGACTCATTCGGGGAGGGAGAAAACAGTTTGGGGACATGCCGGATGTTGGGGGGGGGGGGGGGGGGGGAGGGGTTATATGCCAAGCCCAACAAAAGAATTTACAGTTTCCATTACCCTACCGGGGTCGGGCTGCGGTCACCGTTGAATTAAATTGGAAAAAAACTAAAAGGTCAAAGTTCGCCATTGTTTATTGCTACGACTGAGGCCACGGTTGATGTTAGGCCTAGTAAGTTAACCCCCCCCCCCTCCCCATCTCGAACTTGAACAATGCTGTATTTTATAGAAACACATTGGAGGCACACCTCGTGTGCAGGGAAGAGAACCACGGTCGCCGGGTGATTGTTTGGTGGCTGGCGATGGGTTGATTGAGTGAGCCCTTCCCCCTCCCCCTCCGCCTCCACCCCCTTGTACCTGGTATGTAAATTTGGGATACCCTATTGTATTCTGACCAATGTAGGTGTATTTTATGTAGGTGTATGTAGGTGTAGTCGGATACGTAGGAATAAAGCGTCTCGTCTTAACTCGATACATTGAGAAAATATCGATTCTAGTCATAGAGCACAGCGATTTCTGCTTGTGCGCACTGTCGATGTTTGATAGAATTTTAGTATCGCTAAACTTGGGGCCCGCACTTAATGGTCGGCTCTAGGCCCCAAGTATTCATATGCAAACCCTGTGTGGGAATTAATCCAGTAACGGCTACCAGGGTCGTTATAACTCCCACAATTCATTAAATCAACGTGGACTCACTTACTTTACAGGTGGCTCTACTATTTATAACATCAGTTCTATTTAAGCGCCCATTTACTTTACAGATAACTTTACTTTGCATTAAAATACTTTAACACAACTTTTAGTATGCCCTACAATTGATAAAAAATAAAATGGGCACAATTGTTTGAAATGATATCACTACAATGTATATTAAAAATCTGTTGATGCTTATTCTTGAGGGTGTCCTTACAGTGTCTCAGAAACAATACGGACATTCTTATTCTTTAGTATATTCATATGCATCAAAACCGAATAAATTCTCTTGGGTACCCCTACAAGTTATCTAAAAATAATACGGGCTTACTTCATCTGCAAATGCCCTTTTAATCACAAGCAAAAATAAAATAAATTATTCGAAAATCGCTCTAATGCAATAAAGTGGTTTAAATTGTTCGTTAAATGGCCAGTGGTTAGAATAAAAGTCATGCGTTTAGGTATATTATATAAAGAGACAGTGTTAGTAAGCACACAATTTTAGACAAATTACAATATCAACAAGCATGAGTGGTTAAAATTAAAACAAATAGGAAACCATTGACAGATTTGGACACTTTATATAATTAGTTCGAATTGTGGGAAAAACACCGTTTTCGGCTATAGAATCCAAGAGAAATGTCTCTCAAATGTAATAAGAACGCTCAGTAGTGTGGGGTTTAGGGGTGGGTGACAGTAGATGCTTTGGCTTTGGGGTGGGTGAAAGTTGGGGGGGGGGGAGGTGAAAGATCACGCAGACTGTGCATTTAAATATATGGCTATGGGATGGAACATCCCAAAAAAAAGTCTCCAGATTCGAGTACTACATTACTGGATCTCTGGCCGTGCCAACAGAGCGTCTAGGTATTACATTACCGGTCTTACAATAGAAGGTTTGTGCCTAAAGTGAGGGGGGGGTGAAACAAGTGACAGCCAGCTACACCTTATTTATGTGTTTTTGGACAGTACGACCGGGCGGCCGCGAATGCCGGTAATTAAGAAGTGTGAGACTTAAGGACAAATTTAGAATGAAGTTAACTCGGCCCGGCCCAGTGTATCAAAACAGTACGGACTTGAAAGTTTGTATTTAACCGTACACAAAAATCCAAATGGCCATGAATAAAGAATATCATTAGAATAAGAAAAAAGCAAGAGGATGTGCGCTTAATCAGTCTACGAATGCCGTTACGTCCATCAAAATGAATAAGGATGCCCTACAAACATTATGCAATGAATAGAAACATAATAAAGATGCCCGATAAAATATGAAGCGAACAAGGGCATAATTACTGTAGGGATGCCCTTCAGACATTCAATAATGAATGTAAGCATAATAAATATCCGATAATATATAAACGAATATGGGCATAATTGCTGTAATTATATAAATACAAACGTGAATACAAGTAAATTACTTTAAAGTTGCCCTGACGATATATAAAATGAATGCGGGCATAATTACTGTTTGGATGCCCTTCAAAAGTATTATGATGAATATAAGCAAATTACATTAAAGATGCTCCTACAGTGTGTAAATTATAATCATGGGCTTTAGTACTCTATGGATGACCACAAAGTATAAAATGATTATGGGCGTGTTCTCTAAAAGATGCCCCTACCGTGTGTAAATTATAATCATGTGCTTTAATACTCTATGGATGACCACAAGTGTATCAAATGATTATGGGCGTGTTCTCTAAAAGATGCCCCTACCGTGTGTAAATTATAATCATGGGCTTTAATACTCTATGGATGACCACAAGTGTATAAAATGATTATGGGCGTGTTCTCTAAAAGATGCCCCTACCTACACAAGTATCAGATACTCTATTAATTGAAAGACTGCATACATTTATTCGGGGAATATCAATGACTACTACACCACTACCCTTCACCGATGCCCCTTTCTCCCTGAAGGTTGTACGACACGAACAGTACGATGACTATATCAGTGCCATGTGTTGATTGTATATACACATTTCGGTGAATTCGGCAAATTGTGATAATTTGATAATTCTGCCTAGGTAGACAAACCTTAGTAGACATTTAGCTTTCCTAAAAAAAAAAAAAAAAAAAAAAAAAAAAAAAATTAAAATTAAAAAAAAATTTGATGTGGCTGCCCGGGGCCTGGGCCCCCTCCGCCCCCCCCCCTCTGCACGCCACTGATTATAAGTCCCTATGAAAGTTCTGCCAACAATATTAAATTTGACTAAATCGAACATACAAGCAGAGGAGCAAATCTACTAACCCTATTAAAATAAAACCGAACTAGGAAAATGTGTCAACCAAAGTGGATTTGTGGGTAACCCACAATAACTAATTAATACAATGATGAAATAATACAATCCATATTGAAAATAACACCACACAACATGTCAACAAACACAGTCAAAAATTGAAAACAAAGAGCACGAGACCAACAAAATATAGCTGGTTAAAATACACCCGGAGTTATCTCTCCTAAACTTTCTCGAATATTCATAATAATATATAACACTACGGGGATGGCAACTCGGGATATAAACATGATTTTTAATTACTTAAACTTTTTATAATAGAATAGAATCTCGTAGAAAAAAGAATTGCGCACCAAGCGAACGCCAAGCAAAATGCGTATACTAGTGCGGAATATTATTAGTACTTTATAAATTCAAATGCGTTTTTAGAAATCGGAAATAGCGTAAATTAATACTTTCGGTCAACGGAAATTACTCAAAATTTGACAGAATGCAGATAATTAGATCATTTACTTACATGTGAAATTTCATTTATCCCTCTGAAATAGTAATCAAGTTTGATAAATTGAAAGTAGAAATAGTTCCACTTCCGGTTATCGGAAATGGCTGAAAAATTTAAACTTATCTACAAATTTGATATAATACTTATATATGAAATTTCATCAACCTAGCTGTAACGGTACTCAAGTTATCGTGTCTTCTTTTTTCTACGAGATTCTACTCTATTTCAAAAAGTTTAAGTAATAAAAAATGGATTAAAAATTCATGTCTATATCCCGAGTTACCATCCCCCGTAGTGTTATAGAAGAATATTCGAGAAAGTTTAGGAGAGATCACTCTCGGTTTATTTGTGTGTTGGTTTTACAGTTTGTTTTACAATTTGCCCATAACACTATTCCCGTATCACGGATGATGGCCACATCATTGATGGTGCCTAAATGATTGTGCCCACATCATTGATGGTGCCTAAATGATTGTGCCCACATCACATATGGTGGCGACATCAATGTTCCCATATCACAGATAATTCCCACATCACTGATAGTGCCCGCGTCATGGCGCCCACATCTTGGTGCGCACATCATGGTGTCCACATCATTTGGCTCGTATCAAGGTGCTTACATCTCTGTGCCCAAATCATGGTTCCATTATCACTGTGAACACAACATGATGCTCATTAGGTGCCCAGAATATTAAAAAGAATGTAAATTAGTTAATTATAAAATCATATTTGTTTTTAAAGATTTTGAGCATAAATCCATTTTTATCAAAATCTCGGCTTTTTTTTTGCGTCTTCGAGGCCGGAAATTGTACAACCGGAAATTGTACTATACTCTATTTCTGGATTCTAAAATACCGATAAATTAAGTGCGATTTTAGTTACCTGGACGAAATGTTAACGTATGTGTAAGATTTTATTCCTTGACTAGACTACCCGTTATCTAGTTAGATAACAGTGGGTTTCGAGGGTCATCCAAAAATGACATCACGTCTGTGACTTATCACAAAATAACCAGACCCGACTTTCAAAAAGACGTTTTTTATCTTTTAAAAACACGGATTTCGGCTGAGCATGGGTCTGACCACACTATCCCTTCATATACTGACGTCACAGGTGACCTTTTTAAAGTTCTATTAATTTTAATCATACCGACTTTAAAATTTAGCCTTCATTCTCCAAAGCAAATTTTAAAATGCTTTTCTGGCATATCTAGCGTTGGCCACCTATAGCATGTTTATATAACGTAAAAACCCGCCATTTTGCTCGGGGTAAACATGGCCTAAAAATGGTCGGAAGTCATGCGTCCGATTCGGACGCCATATTGTTGTTAGCAACTGACCACCCCTCCAAATTAGCGAGTAATCTTACTATATCTAGATCTAGAACCTAGATAGATAGATCCCATGCATTCTCAAATTAGATGATCATTGAAGCTAAAAAAGATTTATATAAAATAATTAAGGCCTGAAATAGATTCTAGATGTAGAATTTACATTAAGTCTAGATCTAGACTTTACGTTAAGTCTAGTGACCTAGAGTTAGATCTAGATCTAGATTAAAAAATTGTCTTCCTTCGATAGCTTATCTGTAGATCTAGAGAAATTTATTGTAAAACTAAATGAAAAAGACAGTTGAAAATTGATATAAGTGTTGGAATGTAATAAATACAGCAAACGGACGTATTGTTAAAGTTATAGCAGACAGAAAATTAGCTTTAGAACGCGTTAAACATTGGAATGGGAACACAATCTTCTTCGATAGAAGCCGCCATTTTATTGTACTAAAAAGTAAACAAGTAATGTGACGTCACTATTCAGTCAAAATAAAGCTATTGTTTGAAACTTTTAAAATTAATGTGGTTAATCTACCAATGAATAAATCAATAAATTAATTAACGTTTTTAAATAAATTTGTGATTTACAGTCTGTCTAAAAAGAAAAATTGTTCTCTACCTACATACTATTTTACAGGCCTATACATGTGGCAGATTAACTCAGTAGTAAATAAGACAAACAAATAAATATTCAAACATGTAAACAAACTTGAGTTTTAGTAGTATAGAGATTATTTTTTTATATCAAATTTAATTTAATTTTTGCTATTTCCGATCTCTGGAAACAGATTACTTCAACCGGACCGATTTTTTTCAAAACTTTTCATTTAGGTCAAGAATTGATGGCCATAAATGTGACTAAGATGTTTAATTAATTTCAAAATAAAATATAGAGTTTTTAATAAAGTACTATTTTTTCGCTGTATTATGCAAACATTGTGTAGCCTACGTTCTTTTGGTGTGCAGTTACTTTTTCTACTTGGTTCTATTGTATGTCCATTTCTACTCGCTATTCTATTTAAAATAAAGCGGGAGTGATCTCCCCTAAATTTTCTCGAATATTCTTAAATAACAGTCTAGGGGATGGCAACTCGGGATATAGACCTGATATTTAATCAATTTTTAAATACTAAAATTAAAAAAATAAGAATAGAATCTCGTAGAAAAAATGAATTGCGCACCAAATGAAAAGCAAAGAACAGATGTGTAATAGTGCGGAACATTAATAGCATCATTTTAAAAAATCAATTTTATCTAATAATGCGCTAAAAATTTGAAAATAAATAAATTATACACTACTATTTAAATAACTACAAAGAAAAGCGTGGGTCACTTTAGTGTCTATTGCATGGGTTCTCAAACTGTTGGTCGCGAAGGGCTTTCTGTGGGGTCGCTCACTCGTAGACTAAACCCTAGCAATAAAAAAAAAGTATAGAAGAATATCTGAAATTCGGCTTTACTAACATCACAATGGAAATGGAATAAAAAATAAACAATGCGTACTGTGCAAAGTTGTTCTCAGTCATGAGTCTATGAAGCTTTCATAGCTCAAACGGCATTTTGAGGCGAGTCATTCGGAACACACCAAAAGTGATATGGAGTTCATTCGTCGACAAGAAGCTAATTGCAAACGTCACAGACTTGATCGAACAGGAAGTTTTTAGCAAGGAAACACAACAATTAGTGCAAGCATCATATGAAGTCACAATAGAAATTACCAAGCAAAAATCCTCTCACACAATAGGAGAAATTCTCATCAAACCCTGCATGTTGAAGATGGTAAAATTAATTCTTGGGGATTCCAGTACTGTAAAGATGCAACAAAATATCTCTGTCTAACAATACAAAACTGGATGATTAAAATGGGAAAACGACTGTGGGGTTTGTACGGATGGTGCGTCATGTTTGGATAAAAATCGGGCTTTCCAAAATAAAGTAAAAGATTTAGCTCCATAATGATGGGGAATCCACTGCATGATTCACTGGTATGCCCACGCCAGCAAGACTCTTCCAACTTCATTGCTATTAAAAGTCGTAATTTATACTAAATCTGGAGCCCTAAACACCCGTCTGTTTAAAGAACTGTGCAAATACATGAATAAAGATTAAGAGGTTTTGCTTTTTTACACTGTAAGCTGGATGTCAAAAGGAAATGTTGTGAATCGTGTTTTTAATTGAAAGATGAAATCAAGTTGTTCTTGAAAGTGCAAGGGAAACAAGACCTTTTGCTATACTTTAACGACAAAGAGTGGTTGGAGAGAGTATCATACCTAGCAGATATATTCGAACATCAACATAAGCTTAACCTGAAAATGAACTAATATTATCTCTTTCGTGATAATCTCTTGGCATTTTTATCACCTCTAAGCTCTCTGTGGGGACTAAAAGTGACCGCGAGTGGAATTCATATGTGAGCTATATATCCAAAATAAGTTTAGCTTGACGACCCCCTAAACCGCGAGGTCATAAACCAACCATGGATGGTAACAAATTAAACACGTTCTACATAAACCAACCATGGATGGTAACAAATTAAACACGTTCTACATAAACCAACCATGGATGGTAACAAATTAAACACGTTCTACATAAACCAACCATGGATGGTAACAAATTAAACACGTTCTACATAAACCAACCATGGATGGTAACAAATTAAACACGTTCTACATAAACCAACCATGGATGGTAACAAATTAAACACGTTCTACATAAACCAACCATGGATGGTAACAAATTAAACACGTTCTACATAAACCAACCATGGATGGTAACAAATTAAACACGTTCTACATAAACCAACCATGGATGGTAACAAATTAAACACGTTCTACCTATCGGAAAACCCCCAAAGCCGTTAGTTTTGTCCTGAAGCCGTATTTTCTGATATAAGTATAACATTTTTCTTATAAAAAAGTAAAAAAACACTATATCATTCGGCCTATGTAGAATGGAGGTAACTTTCTAAAGTAATAATTTTTCCACCAGTTTTATTCTATTTTAACCTAAAACAAAAAAGCATCCATATAACAGTCGATCACCAAATAATTTGAAAACCTAAGTGAAGCTAGGCAGTATGCCTTGTTTACTATATTAAAATATTTTTTTTTTTGAATCAATATTTTCCAGATACAACTTTGGAGAAAGACACCCTTTATTTATTGAAGCCTTACTTCATTTCTGTCATTTTAATAATGAATGCAAGCAGGATGAGGCTGGAGTTAATGCTGCCCAGGTAAGATTTAGATCCTTGGAGAAAAAACAAGTTTTGTCCACATTTTAAAATGAGGGTGTGAATTTAATTATAAAAGTAATTCAGTCTATTGTTTAAAATGTTTTGGTTGTTTAATTGTTTTTATTGTTTAATATTGGTTGTTTGGTGTTTTGAATGTTGTTAAATATTGGTTGTTTAGTGTTTTGAATGTTAAATATTGGTTGTTTAGTGTTTTAAATGTTTGAACTGAATCTTATCAATTGGTTTAGTAAGTTGACAAATATTCATTTCTCAGTGTTAGGTTTTGGTATAAACAAAGCAGAAAAAGCGGTTTCAGATAAAAATGTCCCAGATTAATTGATAACTTTATGTCAAATCTCAGACCAAATTGCTCCCTAAAACGTCACCACATTAATTGATGAATTGACATGTATTAGAGGGTCTCTAACAAAAATGATTACTTGGTCAAAGGAATATTTGAACATAATTTCAAAAGATTTGCCACTAATACGACATGTAGAAAAAGCAAAAATTCTGGATTTTTCAT